>NC_135223.1:20271321-20293821 GCF_052324685.1 Brachyhypopomus gauderio | reverse complement strand
ATATATAAACTTACTTTGTTTAAAGAATCGTCTCTTCACAGATGTCATCTCAGAATGCCAAACTGTGTCAATGCACTGCAGCTGGGCACTTGTGAAGAGATCTGAAGTGATCTACACTGAAGGGGATTCATTTGAGAACACCACAGATACTGCACAACTCTCAAATAGATTGGTATACTCAATTCGAACCAAGTGTTAAATCCCCCTTCCACCCCCTTCTCTCTCCATGTGTATGTGTGTGTTGGAGAGACTGAGCAGGACAGACAGGCACATATTAGGGTGTGTCAGTACATCAGACATCTGCCCACACATCACGAGCTCCATATCCTGCTGCCATCTCTTCATTCTCTTCTCATCAGAAAACCACCACTGTAAACTGTGTGGCCATTTAAAGGCAATGGATCATACTGAGTATCCCTATTTGTTCTGTTTCTGTGTGTGTGTGTGTGTGTGTGTGTGTGTGTGTGTGTGTGTGTGTGTGTGTGTGTGTGTGTGTGTGTGTGTGTGTGTGTGTGCATGTGGTGGGAGGCCCTGGTCAGGCAGCTAAGTCAAAAGACTTCTTTAATCTGACAGAGTGCATTTTCATTAGCTCAATTCAGATCTATTATTATGGCACGCATCAAAGGCTGAACAAGTGAAACCACAAACAGGAAGCGCTGTTTCTGAGGCATGAGCAGTAGTGAGCCAGGCTCCCATCCTGTGTGTGTGTGTGTGTGTGTGTGTGTGTGTGTGTGTGTGTGTGTGTGTGTACATATGTGCATGCATGCTCTCTCTCACACCACTAGGTCGTCATTAACAGTACTCACTGAGTGCATGACACATTAGTTCCAAAGCACATTTCAGACATGGAAGTAATGACATCGTCAGGTTAATAACTTTGCCCAGGACAATAAATGTTGAAATAATTTGCTGTTTTCAGTAAGTATATAATGGGGCATCGGTTGTCCTCTGGGATGCAGGAAATCAGGAATCATTAGAGCTCTCATGGAATATGACGTTTTGGCATGAACTTGTGGATGTATGCTCTCCAACATCTCAAGCTGGTGGAGTATAGATTTACCATATGTCAGCTATCAAGCCCCGACACATACAAGATTAGTGAGGGGAAGCTTAAATCCATGTCCAGGACGGATAAATATTCGTATAATTGCTGATCGTATCCGGAGTTCATTCCATTTTAGCAAATTAGTCATTTTTGGGTGGAGGTGAGTTGCTAAGTTACACATTTATTACACATATAAATACAGCCGTCAATGAATGGTAATTGTGTGTGACCTTCTCTGCTTTCTGCAAGTTAATGGGGAATGGAAATTGAGTGAGACACTACAGTGTGGGAGAAGACTGCTGCCGCAGGCCTTTCAAGCATTACGGAGAGTAATAGATGACACAGTTGACAGAATTTTTTATTTTTATGTTTTATTTATTTTTTATATACAAAGTGAATCAATGAAGTCATCATAAGAAAGATCATAAAAACGTTGGTCAGAATAGCTCCACCTGGTCCTCTTGATGGTCAACTTGAGTAAGAAGGGATAAAACTATATTTATGACCTCATTTTGGGGGGGTGGTCTTCTTGGTTTCATTAGGGCAGGTGCACCAGTGGATTCAGTGCCCATATTACTCCCACTGGAAACGGAGTTCCTGGCCTGAAGTGGCATGAGGTTTCAGAAGAGGGACTGGCTGCTCATTCTCATTCTGGCTTTACCTTCCCTTATATTGCTCCTAACATCTTTTCCTTTGCTGTGGTGAGAGCCACTAGTGACCACCGCTGGTGTGAACAGAGCGGCTATTCAGAAACCAGTCGCTTTATTTTCAGTTACGCAGCTGCACCAGAACTTTCCGTGTCCCCTGAGACCTCCAGGTCTCGTAATCACGTGAAAGGTCAAAGGTCAACCACACCGTCACTGCCCACCTCGGGCCCCCAGGTCTGGCCCCCAGGTCTGGCCCCCAGGTCTGGCCCCCAGTTCGGGCCCTGCTGTGCGATCTGTAACACATGGTCTTTATAAGGGGGGTTGAATACTGTATGCTCAGTTCGCATAGTTGGTAACTCTGAATTCCCTTTATAGGCAGACAGTGCTGCATGGACACAAAAGTCACGTTTGGCTGAGGCACAGAGCCAGCTGGTAGGAACTAAATGAAAACCTCCATCATTGCTGCTTTTCCTTTGTTTGGCAATAGTTTTCCTTTTATTGGATTTTATATGGGTCTAGTAGCCACATTAACAAAAGGTTTCAAGGGAAGATTAATCAAAACCAGACCTTATTAAACCATACTAGGAGAATTCCTATTGGATATAATATTACAAGTGAGGACCCAAAAGGGCAATATCTATCCCACAGTTGACACAAATGGCCCAATTGAGGATAAGGGACGCTGTTCTGCTCTGGACAGAAGAGAGTTTGGGTTAAGAGTCCCAGGGGAGACGATTTGGAACACTGCCCTGACAGGTATGCTGCACTACTCCTTAGGGAAGTGAACAGGTATAAGTGTAGAAGGGATAACGACACTGTCATGGTTCAGGAATGTTTACCTCCCCCTCTGCTCCAGTGAGGAGGAGGTCCAGCTTGGGCCTCACCTCCTGCTCACGCACCTCACTTATGGCTAGCATGACCTAAAAGGCCTCCTCAGAAAGAAACACGCAGTTAGCCGCAGTGTAAACAAAGATAATTGCTCCTTTAAAATGAGGTTGTGCAGGTGTTCTGCAGACAGGATGATTCTTCTTCTACTTGCTAAATCTTTTTGGTTTGGTTTGTTTTTTTTGCAATGAGTGAGGCCCAGTGATGGGTGAAACCATGTTCGTCTTCTGTAGATTATGGGAAGTTGCTGAAATGTTTGTAGGCCATTTGCTTTTTGATTATGCTTTATGGATGCATGTGGTCTGAGCATGTTGGCTTGGTCTAATAATTTGAGTTTAGCGAAATTTACTCAAACATTTAGGCAGTGCCTCTCAACATCAAGGGCAGATGTGTCCTCATAACTCTGACCCTGATCTCTGGCTACCTCCCTGTAAGTTCAACTCTAATGCAGATACAGTACTACCGCCATCACTGGTGGACTGAAGCAGGGCTGGAGCCAAACTCTGAAGGTAGATCTGCAAGACCTTCTGAAGTTAACAATCTCAGTGGTTGCCGAATATTCAGCCTAATGAAACATAAGAATGAATAAAAACATTCACCATTGTTTGAATTAGCCAAGTTTGGTGTTAATCGAGTGTCATGCATCTTGTTGAAGCCACTGCATCAGACATGCAGATTCTTGGGTGAAAGTAACACGATTAAAGAAAACAGAATGCGGTACTGGTCCATTACCTTCCTCTCTCTTCAGTGAGAAACTGTAGTCAACCGCCCAAGTCTAGTGTTGTGCAATTGAGCTGTGTATGTGTGTGTGTGCATATAACGTACTGTGCATTAACAGTCATTGGCCTGGTGTCCAGAGTATTGGAGATCCAGTGATAAATGCAGCTGTACGTGCTGATGCTCTGATTGCAGCTTACGAAGTCTGAAAATCTCTCATATCAATGTGGTCTCCCAGGCCGACCTGACACCAGAGCGACGTACGTGAGGATTATCAGAGTTGCAGTGAAGCAATTCAGAGGACAGGTCTGTTTTCTGAACTGCTAGCTGCCTTAACCATAGCAGTCTCGTTACAAATGTTTTCCTCTCATCAGTGTGTGGCAATGACAGGCAGTGTGTGGGGTGACTACAGACCTGTAGAGTGTATACCTGCTATCATAGGCCTCTAAATTAGTGGCTGGAGTTGTGTGTCAGTCTCTAATTCAAACCCATTTACCGCAGTAGCCTGTGTTTACACAGAATGTTTGTATGCTTTGAGTATGCCTCCATACGTGTGTGTGTGTGTGTGTGTGTGTGTGTGTGTGTGTGTGTGTGTGTGTGTGTGTGTGTGTGTGTGCATGTGCACATGCCCGTCTGCAAGATTCAGCCTAGACATCTGTATTTTTCAATACTCAGCGCTTTAATTGGTCTTAGAGAGTAAATAACAATGGCAGTCTTCCATTTGAGACAATTAGGAAAACAGACTAAATACTCCCATTGACTTCTGTGGGAGACTTTTAGACACATAATGCACTGATGTTCATAGGAACAAAGAGGAAAAGGGATTAGTCTCTATTAACCGTGTCTGGACTCCCGGGTAATCAACATTAAGACACAGTACAGAGTAACTGATAAAGGGCTGATCTACTGAAAATCTGGACTACTAAAGAATCGAACTACTGAACAGTTAGGTTACCTAATCAGATGCTTAACCTCAACCATCTTCAGAAAAGCATCTACAGAGCAGGGTGTCAGTTCATCGGTCCAGTCAGTCCAGAACATCCTGAAGGGCTGCACCATCCTGTAGGGCTGCACCATCCTGTTGTGCTGCTCTATCCTGTAGGGCTGCTCCATTCTGTAGGGCTGCACAACCCTGTAGGGCTGCACAACCCTGTAGGGCTGCTCTATCCTGTAGGGCTGCACCATCCTGTAGGATTGCTCCACCCTGTAGGGCTGCTCCATCCTGTTGGACTGCACCAACCTGTAGGGCTGCTCCATCCTGTAGGGCTGCTCCAATTTCCACCCTGCGCTGTGCTTTAAAATCTCCACTGTCAACATTTTCACAGACTGTATATTTTGTAGGGAAGTAGTGAACGCTTCATCACCACCTCCACCGTAATTACTGGCTGAATGCATCATACCAGATAAAGAGAACCACATGGAGGTGGAGGGGAGACAGACGGCTCGGTGTGGCCCGCTCCTTCCCGATCTCCCTGTGTGGCTTGGGCGGCACGGGGGCAGGGGGCACTGAGAGACCATGTGCCTAGGCGTGAGGCATGGCAGACGTCCCAGCTCCCCTGTGCTGCTTGAAGAAAGGCTTTTCTCGGGAGGGCTCCCTGCTCGGGGGTCTTTCTGCCTGAGAGGGCGGCTACGAGGCACCAGTCTCTGCAGGGGGAGTTTAAGCTCCAATCAAAACAGGATTATACAGACCGCAGGCTTAAAGGGGGAAGTGCCCACACACACACAATCACACAGCACACACGCACACACACACACACACACCTACACACTCATATGCACGTATATACACACATGCATACACACACACACACACACACACACACACACACACACACACACACACACACACACACACACACACATACACACACACATACACACACACACTCTCACTCGGTGTTCAGTACCTGCTGTAGGTGGGACAACATAACAGAAAAACACTAAACGATTTTGGACTAAAAATCCATATAAGAACTAGCAATGTTTGTGTAGTTACAACAGTAATGTCACTGTACATCACCACCGTTACTGGTAATCTCCACTGTCCCGGACAAACGCCTCTCGATTCCAAAACATCCACATCATTTCATTCAGCTAACGCTCATGTTGTCTACAATAACCCCTCCTAGCCTGGTTGCTACGTTGGGTTGGAGACCTGGGGAAACCTCATTTGGTGAGTCACCCCAAACTGCCTCTATTGCCCCTCCATCCTCAGAGCTGCAGCACTGCATAAAACGACAGTGTGACACAACGTGGGAACTCTGCCAAAGCATCTGTAACACAGGAAGAAAATTCAATGGGAGCTTGTTGTAATTAGTCTAATAAATGTTTTACCATGGATATATTGGAAACAAAGCAGGGCTTATTGCAGCAAGCAGGACTTTATTGTGAGACCTTGTAAGCGGATGATGGCTTCTCCTCTGAGTCAAAGGGCTCGTGCTTGGTGTAGTAATGAAGCAATTTAATAGGAGCACTAGCACAAGCACAAAGACCATTCACCGGTTTATAATCTGAGGATGTTATAAAATTGGTATGAGGATTTTGCTTCTTTCCGAACCATTTTTATGGTCGCTTAAAACCTTAATTAAAGATGCAAATGAGGTGTGGAATGAGCACTCGAACCAGGGGGATATGACAATGCCACGATAATGTGTGAAACATTAACAACTGTAGCTGCTCACGCACGGCCGTGTCACCTTGCGACTCCGTTCACCGCCACAGCGGGGCAGCGGGGCAGGCAAGGTACCGTCATTTGGGTTTGATGTGGGACAGCAACGTCAGGCTCATTACTGAGCAGGACTGGTATGGTCACAGCCACTGGCCCGAAACCTCATCAGACCTGGTTGGACCCGTTTAATGGCCCAGGGCTGCCGTTTCACATTCCGCCAACCTCAGCCATAGATGTGGTTCCTCAAAGAGTGCCTGGGGAAGAAGGCGGCCACCGAGGGGGTCAAGAATTCATCCACCGTTGGTTTTTGGCCAGGCCAAATTGCTACCACGTGAACGGCGCCAGCTTTTGGACATGGATGTTCCCTTTGGACATGTCGGATCGCCCATCATATTGAGCAAATCGGCTTACGTGTTGATGTTCCAAGCATGCTGGGATATGGCTATGGGCACATTATGGACACCATATGTATGCATCCAGTCTCCTATGGTGGAGATTATGTTGCTCTGTAATTTGCATTGACTGTGCCCTTTGCTGGTTAATTAATCCGAACGACCAAACCCGAAACAACCGTGTTGGGCGCTGCAGTGCTTCTGCCGGTGATTTTGATGGGAGAATTTATTTTTAGCTGTCTTATGTGGTGGTCCGAGGTGGCAGTTGGGGAAGTAAACTGTGAACCGTGGCCTTGTGGGTTACAGACTGTCAAAGCTGTAAAAATGTTTGTGAAGTGAAAATCCTCTCAAAGCTCTTCACATCACCCCAGAAAAAACTCTTCACTGTAATGAGAGACCATTGCAAATTGGACAAGTTTCACTCATCAAAGACCCCGTATGAACTGAGTTAAAAATATATTTGCCAGTGTGCTTCTCTGGCTTCTTGGTCTTCTGTATTTCCCAAGTGAAAACAAAATGGCTCACCAGAGTTCAACTTGTATGGGTTAACTGGAAGCTTTCATTTGGTAGACTTCCTATATGAGGCTAACGGTCTACATAACCTCATACCCACCAGACTACTTCCCTGAAAAGCTTAGAATGGGTGAATTCAACATTTCTAGAAAATGAGTACTAATCAACTCTACATGGGATTTCATTGTCTTTCTCCAAAGATTCACTTGTTGCTGACTCTCCTGAGAACAGTTCAAATGAGGCACACTGGAAATTGTGTCTAATTCAGCTTGCTTTCATAACGTAATGTGGCAAATATTATGCTATGAAAGAGTAATTATATATTTCCTCAGCTGGGCCTGAGCAGAAGTGTCAGGTCTCAGTAAATGAGCATATGCCACTGAGTGAAAAATGAGTGTGTGGGCAGCGTCACAACGCTAACCGCTAACGGGGAAGCCACGCGGCGCAGCTGAGGGAGGGTCGCCACAGCTGTGGACCTATAGGGGAAATTGAGCACTCTGCCAGGAAGACATTCACAAAAACCCAGACTTCACCCTCCAGACAGCTCGGAAATATCCGATGTAATGCAGGGAAGGCGGGTCTGGCCAGACTTTTTCATTTTTGGTGTGTGGAAGGCCAGGAATCTGTGGCCCACGCAGCGTGAAGTGACATGTGTCACCTCAGGCAAAAACGGAGAGAAGCGAAGAATCGCCACAGACAAGCTGTTGGCCAGTTTATACAAAGCTACTTATGAATCCTGCTATCTACACAGATTTGAAGTTACACTTGGTTTCTGAACTTCTTGGAAATCTTCAGCTCGGTGCACATGAGGTTCCCAACTTCAAATGCCATCCACATCTGTCAGATACACATCTACTGCACTTACACTGATGGGGTTGGCTTTTGAAACCTTTCAGATATCCTCATTCATTTCAGGCATGCAAGGCACTTTTCTGCGGTCATGGGAGGCTGAGGTTTTTCTTTGTGTGCCCCGCTCGACCCTCACGAACCGTGTCTTTAAACCTGTCTGGATGGTACATGCAGCCAGTGGTTGATGCATTTGGTCCTGGTGAATCAAGTGAAATCTGGAGCTCAGCAACATTTGGAAAGAGGATTTGGCATGAGAACGTTTGGAGAGAGAAGAAGCACATCCGTCTGATGGGAATGAAACAGGACAACAGACAAAACTCTGAGGCTGATATTAAGGGTGTGCTCTAGAATACACATCCGGAATTTCCGGAATATATCCCTGTGACTGTTTGGCAGAGCAGGTACCTCTGCTAAACCATAGCATTGTAATATAACTTCACTTTGTATATTATGTTAAATCAGACTGCAGATCAAGCATTAGAGAATAACTAGCACAAACCCTCAAAAGTCCCTGTAATTCAGATATTTAAAAAGGCTGTCGGACAACGTGAGCAAATTATTCATTCCTATTTCAGACTTTTAACTAACTTCATCCTTTTTATTCATTCAAACTGGTCCACAAATAGATGAGGTGTGTGTATACTGAGATTCTAATATCTAATTGTACAAGAAGACCGCATTACACTTTTATGATTTTGATAATAAGAGTGCCTTATCTAAACCAGATGTACATAGTAATATTCGTCAGCTGCGCTGCACAAGCCCCGGGCCTTTTCTTAACTTAGAAATAAAAGGAAAGAAAAACTTCCACATGCTAACATTTACACAGTGATTTCTTTTAATTGCACTCTACTTTTTAATTTGCCGTGGACTAATGCTTTTTAAAGCGGGCGGGAGGTATTTTATTGAAGTCCTGCGTGGTGCTGGACAGAGGTGGCCCGGTTGCTGTAACCCTGCTCTCAGTCTCCACTGAGCCTATGGGCCCAAGCTCCTCATTCGTTTCTGAAAGATAAACATGCCACCCAGTGTTTAAGGCCGGGCCGGAGGAAGAGGCCTCGTGAATCAGCGGGCCTCCTCTACCGCGGCCCTTCAAAGGCCCAGAATATTGTCCCCTGCGTTCCAGGCGAGCGGACTGGTCCTTTTGGAACGTGTCTGAGTTTCCAGTTCAGGTTGGACCGGGACCGCTCGTGCCATAATGGAGGTATGTTGCGGTTAAAGGAAAAGTGAACGCTGCGTTGATCTTAATGCGAAGGGCCAGGAGTCATAAAGCAATAGATGTAGTTAAACGCTCCCAGTGCTAGCAGCTGTTGAAGCGGGTCCTTCAAAACTTTATTTGACAGGGTCAGAGTCATGGAGCCGCGAGCCTTTCTTACTAGTCTAGAACATGACCGTGTCCTTGAACGTGTGTAAAACCTGCACAGAGCTTAACTGTGCTCACAGAGCACATGAAGGTTTTTTACCTTTGAAAATTTACACATTTGTAGATAAAAAAACGCATCACTGATATATAGATGTAAACTATTACATTGACGGTAAATAACACAATCTGTGAGGTAAGAGGCTTCTCCGTGCTCCCATGATAGAGAACACAGCGACTTATCCACTTCTTGATTGAATCTGTCCTTGTACTGATGAGAAAAGCAACAACATAAATATCCTGGGTTAATGGTTATGAGCTTGCAGCGGCTGTCTGGCCAGAGGATCATTTCTGTGCCCTCCCCAAGGCAGTGGCAGACACAAGGGGCCCGTCTGCACAAGGGCCCGCCTGCACAGGGGCCCGCCTGCACACAAAGAACCCCCTGCACTGGGGGTCCGGGCTCGGTGTGCAAAAGCATCGTCCAGAAAAGGGAATGGCACGGAGGCATCCTGAGAATAGGCGAAGGCAAATAGAGCAAGAAAAAAAGGCAAAAATAAACGGTCCTCTGAAGAGTTATGGTGGGGGTTTGACCCCGGGGTAACCTGCGAGTCACAGTGCTACTGTAGCTCATCCTCTGTGTTGGACAGCCTCACACTTTATGGCCTTCATTTCCCATATGAAGAAATCCCAGCCAGCAGATGGGGAGAGCTTATTTTAATGTGTGTGTGTGTGTGTGTGTGTGTGTGTGTGTGTGTGTGTGTGTGTGTGTGTGTGTGTGTGTATGCGTGTGAATACATGAACGTTTATGTATGTTGTACTCCACTGAATTATTGCTGTACATAAAAAACGGGAAAGACAGGATTCCATTCTGGATAAACAGGAGTCTTGGATTAGACACACAATCACCTCTCATGGGTTATTTCTCTCATGGCTGGATAGGGGAAATGGTGCGTTTGGAAATCAGATACAAACCTCAATCACCGTGCGGCACTCTATCACACTGAGCAGTTACCCTCTCAACAAAGACTAAGACAGCTTGTCTCAGGCTCAGGAACTAATGAGTAGTGAGAACTTTTTGACTGAAACTGAACCATCGTGATGCTGGTTGTTCTGAGACTGAGCCATTGCGTGTCTTCTTAAGCCCGTGATCTATATACCTCACATTTTACCTCAGGAGCAATCAGAAGGACTTGAACCACAGCTGTGAAACAGTGTGTGGCTACATCCGAACTAGGCAAAGTCTGCTATATTCTGACTGATCATGTTCCATTGAATTAATTTCATGCAGTTCACCCGTATCATTGAAAGGTGCTGCTATGTGATATTAATAAAGGACAGCTCTCTAGAGTTATCAATCATTGCACCAGTTATTTTCAAATGGTCACTGTGACATCTTATAGCAGTCAGGCCAGTTGTCAGCCTTTACCCTGCCCATACGCTACCAATACCCTGCCAATACCCTCTCCACAACCTGCCCATACCCTCTCCACAACCTGCCCATACCCTCACCACAACCTACCCATACCCTCTCCACAACCTGCCCATACCCTCACCACAACCTGCCCATACCCTCTCCACAACCTGCCCATACCCTCTCCACAACCTACCCATACCCTCTCCACAACCTGCCTATACCCTCACCACAACCTACCCATACCCTCTCCACAACCTGCCAATACCCTCACCACAACCTACCCATACCCTCTCCACAACCTACCCATACCCTCTCCACAACCTGCCTATACCCTCTCCACAACCTACCCATACCCTCTCCACAACATGCCTATACCCTCTCCACAACCTACCCATACCCTCTCCACAACCTGCCAATACCCTCTCCACAACCTGCCTATACCCTCTCCACAACCTACCCATACCCTCTCCAGAACCTACCCATACCCTCTCCACAACCTGCCTATACCCTCTCCACAACCTACCCATACCCTCTCCACAACCTGCCTATACCCTCACCACAACCTATCCACAACCTGCCTACACCCTCACCACAACCTACCCATACCCTCACCACAACCTACCCATACCCTCCCCACAACCTGCCCATACCCTCACCACAACCTGCCCATACCCTCTCCACAACCTGCCTATAATTTACCTGTACCCTCCCCATACCGTGTCTTACCCATAGCCAGTTCATATCTTACCCATACCCTGCTCACACCCTGCACATACCCTGCTAAGACCTGTCTCATCACTCTCCTGCCATCCCAAAGCCTTATTCCCCAAACTCAGTTTTTTAGAGAAATGATATTTCAGGCAATATCAGTTTTCAATGTTAAACATTTTCAATCTATAGATAAACCTTCTCAAAACCTTTGGAAAAAATCATAGGATTTATGGGACCAGAAGTTTTGTATTATGAAATGCAAGAGATTGGCGTGGAGATGTTCCGACGTGTCTCGTGACATTCTCCTGGACAGAATACATGTTTCTTCACTGTGCAACTTTCTTGAAACTTTCTTGCTCTGATTTAATCAGCAGAAGCATTCAACGCCTCATTTGGAGATGATTTGTGCTGCTGAGGTTTTAAGATTTAATTGCGTGACGATGCACTGTAATTTTGAATGAGTTGCAACATGTAGTCATATCTGTGTGAACAGTAAGTGAACCATCACTTCGGGCTGACACCATCCAGGCCGGGTAGAAGTCATATTGTGTAAGCACATTTTGCAACAGGTTTGTAAATCATAAAGCATACTTACCCAAGACTGCCATCGCCATCTTGTGGTGAAAAAGAAATAAAAATTCTTGGAAACTGGGAGTGGTGTGAAGCTTCTCAGAAATTACTTAGTGTGCAAATGTAAATGTGAAAGGGATGTGGAACACTGACAGTATGTATAGGCCAATGCGAAGCTCTGTGGTAATTAGGGATAAAAAAGGAAATAACCAAAAAGCACTTCATTGTTGACTTCATTATCAGGCATGAGTTTTTTCTCACTCAAAGAGTTCCAGTGTCAACAAACCATGAAGCCAGTGCGTGCAACCTTGATTTCCGAGATCTGAAACCAGCAATTTCACAGCCTGAGAGTTTGGGCCACACTGGACTTGGTAGTAGTTGGAATCTGTTGCCACGAGTGACCACTTGAGTGTGTGTGCTTGAGAACACTTGACATCCAGCGATATGGCTACACTAGTGCTTCAACGTGGGGGCACACTTCAGGTGCATGGTGGTTCGTAGAGGGGAGGCACGGGGAGGCCATGCTGTTAGGGCCCTTCCTGGAGAGGGTGGAGGCTAACTGCTGCTTGATGATGTAGCCCATCACTGCACCTCCAACAGGAGGGCGGAGCAGGAGGTGGGGTGGAGTGGGTGTGCTGAGCATGGAGCCCAGGTAGCTCACGCACTCCACCAGGTGTCTGCAGTCCAGCGGAAGCAGAAGAAACCCTCTCGTGTTTTCCGTTGCACACCGGCTAAAGACAATGTGGGAGTTGGACTGTGACACTTATTACCAGACACATAATACTGCGTACGTGCGTGCGTGCGTGTGCATGTGTGTGGTAGTGTGAGTGATTCAGAAGCTGGTTGTACAGGGCTTTCCTCCAAACAGCTGGTGCACATCTGCTCCAACACAAGTTCTTATGCAAGTGATGCACATGGAGAGATGGAGAGAGAGAGAGAGAGAGAGAGAGAGAGAGAGAGAGAGAGGGGGGGGGAGAGATGGAGAGTAGTTCAATCAAAAGTGTCTCTTCTTATAATGTCACAGATTCACAGACCTCCTTGCATACACACTCTGACTCTGCAGCAGGTGAATCCGGCCACTGGATCTTCTCCAAGCGCCAGGTGTGCACAGGTGTGCTAGAGTACCTGCCAGGTGTGCACAGGTGTGCTAGAGTACCTGCCAGATGTGCACAGGTGTGTTAGAGTACCTGCCAGATGTGCACAGGTGTGTCAGAGTACCTGCCAGATAATGCCAGCGAGGCGGCTGAGTGTGTACAGCTCTGAACCCTTTCACTCTGGGAAAGGAGTGTGAACAGTCCTTCAGTTCTTCTGTCCTCCAGTTCTTCTGTCCTCCTGTACTCCAGTCTTCCAGTGCTCCTGTCCTTCTGTCCTCCATCTGTTCAACACCATCTGCTGCACTTCTTAGGTCTAGGTTGTGTCACACAGCTCACAGTATCGGGCTCAGTGTCCACGTAGGCCTCCTTTTGAGTTCCTTAGCATGTCGGATAGAGGTCCTGATTTATTTATTGATATGCTGAAGAAGCTTGACACTACACCCAAAACCTCATAGCTGAAGTGGCTCTTTTCAGATGATACCATCAAGTCCGTGAGTCACTACAAGCCCGTGCTATTTCCTTCCAGTCAAGGTTTATGTAAATCACAGAGACCTCCGTGCAGCCAGGTTTCCATCGATGCATTATGTAAAATGCGGTTTGGTTTGGGTGACTGCTGTATGGAAGTATGTGGAACTCGAAGCAGTCAAGAAAATGAAACACTCCATTTGATTTCGAGGAAATAACAGAACGCTCTGTGTGTGCCTGACGGGCACGTACAAATCATTAACACTTTGCTGGGCATGTTTTTGATAACAACATTTGACAGCATGTGAAATGGACACGTAGCCTGGCAGCTCCTTCAAACAGATCATTGATAACCTTTAACCACTTTTCATCATCAAAAAGACATAGACAAATGATTGTAGGAAAACGTCCCATTTGTCCACTAGAGGGCACTGTACGTGTAACCAGTCGGACCAGTTCCATGTTTGTGTACATATTTAGAGTCTTTAGAAGCTGTGACATGCATACAAGAAATCTTTGGCTACTTTATGTTTATGATGCTCACAATTAACTTTGCATGAAGTCTTATGTCTGAACATATATCTCCAGTAGGGTGTTGCATGTAAAACTCAACAATTGAAAGAAATGGATTAGTTGTGGGGAGTTAACAAATGAGTGTAAATGAGAAGATGCTAAGAAGATCTGCTGCTGCCATGAGGGTGAGACCCTGCAGAGGAGTCTTCTGTTCTACAGTCAGACCTGTATGAGAGTGTGCATGCTGCACTCACACTTAAAAATGGAGGAGGTTATGGTGTACTGGAAATAAATGAAAGGATTCAAAATATGGGAAACACAACCGTTTTCTAACCTTCTATTTATTTAGTTAGTTAGTTAGATTAGTATAAATATGTTCTAATACCATGTTGGTGGCTGCAGTTTTGCAGCACAGTTGCTATTTGAAAATGTCAGCAGCCCAACAAGAACCTGCCAGGAGACCTGAACACCTTCAGGTGTGTCCTTCTATTTCACAGCTTCCCGTCCATGTTCTCAGGAGCTCTCCCTCCATAACCACCTCCCTAACACAGTTGGGCGTGAGTTCAGGTGAGCTGGTATAGATCAAAAATGGGGTTTGAGAACCATGTTCTAAATTCTACCATATCAGCCCAGTCCAGATGACATGTGCGCACAGGGTGGGATGCTTTTGAATGCCGACAAGATGTGTCTACATGCAAAGAATAAATTGTGGCTATCTGAAAAAATTAGCAAAATTATGTGCAAAAGTCTTACATGTGGTTTAACTCTTGTCCTCTTGCTCTTGGAGTGTAGAAGGGAAGCTGTAGTACTCGAGGTAAACGTTTAAAACCTTTTAGGGCCACTATAGCAGCCATCTGCAGTTACTGATTAACTGAATGAAAGTGAAGACAGGACGTTTAAAGCAGGAATGAGAATGTCAACATCCCAATGAGCTGTAGAGAATGCCCTCTACATCATTTTATCAGGAGGACCTGAAATTACCCAGAACGTGTTCCACCATCAAGTCAAGGTTTTAAATCACACACACCTGTTCAGACTGCTGCTGTATCAAGGTTGTACCAGTAGGCCATTATGAAGATCCAGCCCAACGTATTTGGTTCCAAGGTTCTTGCTTGCTGTTGCTTGTCAGATGTTTCTTTAACATCAGGAATTCTATGTCTAGTGGTTATCTAGACTTCCCTGATGTAGGCAATCACAATGGCATCTTTTGACAATACGCATATAAATTGTCACGGAATTTCAAACTGCTGGGAAAGTGCTACTGTCCAAAGACTTAATGAGGACGAAGAGGAGAATGAAACAACAATAAAAACGTCTAGAATAGGCATGTCCAAAGTCCGGCTCGAGAGTCAAATACAGCCCGGGTTAAAGTTTCCACAGCCTCTGTCATAAAATCAATTATATGCCAGCACTGTTGAACACAGCATAAAATACACGTGTACAAAAAAATATATATTTTAGATTTCACCAGAAGATGGCAGCAGAACTCCCACACAAGCCCCCGCCCCGTCACACAGACACACCCCCATCCTACACACACGAACACATATATATTTCATTCAAAAATATATTTCATGAATTATATAAATTATATAATTTCAATTATATTATATAATGGTCGACCCCTACAAGCAGTTTACAAATCTGGCCCTCATTGCAAAAGTTTGAATACCTCTGGTCTAGAGTTTCAACAAACTGGTTACTGCTATGTAAACGGTCCCGTGAGGCTCAAAATCTGCAATGTGTCTTTCTGACTTTGCCAATAAAACAATACACCAGAAGGTGTGAAATTGTAAAATCCACTAGCATCCTGTCATGATTCTAGGGCTGCAACTATCGAATATTTTTAAAATCGAGTATTCTGTCGATTTTTTCATCGATTAATCGAGTAATCGGATAAAATCACACTTTTGTGTTTTTAACACAATAATATTGATAGTGTGTAATGCAACATGAAAGTTCTCTTAAAATGAGCAAGCAATTGGCTGTTATTCCGCTTGGAGAAGCGCAGTTCACATGCGGATGCTTTCAGGTTAGGTGCTGAAGCATTGAGGAAGTACTGTTATGGTAGGCCCAGTGCTTAATTTGTAAATCAAACGATGCCGGAACGCAAACAGCGGCATGAGACAAGGGGTCAATGAGGCCAACAATGTCACCGGATCGCACACAAAACGCAACGCTTAGGCGCACAAATGTCAAAATAACAAGCCAATCCGTTTGTATAAATTACTTTTAAATGATTTACGTGTGTTTTATAAGTGTTTTAAGTGAATTTTAAGCCTAAATTCCAGCACTTTTCAAACCTGAAACACAAAGCAACATTAAAATTCGTCAGGTAAATATTTATTCCCGTTTTTGAGGGGTGTTTCTTTATACTACCACATCGTTTCAGTAGTGATGGGACATCTGAAGCTACGCTTCGAAGCGTGTACCGAGTAAAAAGGGGCGTGTCCGATGAAGCCCCGCTTCGGAGCTTGTGTTAGATTGAGCAAAATCACGTGATCAGCAACAAACGAGGCCTCGCATTACATCGGCCACGTCATTGCTTCATTTTGCGTATCGTTTTTCAAAATAAAAGCGCTACGAACCCTGTTGCTTCGTGTTGTAGAAGGTGGTTAAATTTAAAATCTGGAACGTTCTAAATTCTTTTTGTTTGATCAGGATGTACATTAGATTCACACATCAAAAACAGACTAAAAACCATTGGAAGAGGCAAACCTTATTTGTAATGTTAAAAACATTTTACATTTGGCAGACGCCCTTATCCAGAGCGACTTACATTTTATCTCATTTTTATATAAGTGAACAATTGAGGGTTAAGGGGCGCCTCAGTCATGGCCTCAGGTCTGGGAATCGAACCCACGACCCTCTGGTTACAAGACCAGTTCCCTAACCACTTCCCTTCCCTAACCACCAGGCCATGACTACCAAACCAGATCTAGAACCCCCAAGAAGCAATTATTTTAAACACATTTTGTTTTTTTTTTTTAAATCAGTTTCTAACTCAAAATATTCAGTCTGCCTCAACAACCACTCAATTCCCAATATAGTAAAGTACAACATATCTTCATTGTCAAATACGTTCATGACATACAAGAAAACCCAACACAACCACTAATGGTCAGGGATTAGATTGGCTACAAATCATTTTAATAATTAAAACATGACAATTAAGTATGATTTAATTGATTCTCCTGTTACTAAACATGAGTTTGATGGAAACTTTGTGACAGTATTGCATTTACAAATTGTTGAAAGTATGATCCAACTGAATGACGAGGCTGTTACAGTTTCACCAGCAGATGTCACTAGTGAGTGATGAATGAAGCCTCGAGTAATGAACCTTTTTGCAAAGCAAAGGGTTGGAAAGCTTCATTGCTTCAAGAGGCTTCATTTGCCCATCACTACGTTTCAGAGAACACTGCACTGAATGTGACACGTCAAGTATGAACGCTTCCGCCGTTCGCGGAGTTGCGCGCTACGGTCACTCGCGAAAGTATAACTAGCATTTAGCTTTATAGAGACGCAGAAAGGCATCGCTAAAAGGGAGAGCTCTTATGTGATTTAGGAAGCCTGAATGTGGACCTTGTGTTAAAAAATGTCTTTTATAGAATTATTTGTTCAATAACTATTTGTTCCGCCAGGATCCGGCTCAAATTATGCCCTGGGTAGGCCAGATCCATTTTACAGTAAATACACTGCACTACGTTGTCCACCTTGCGCAGCGAAAAATGGTCCCACACTTTTGACATTTTTGCCCTTTTACAGACACCGCTATCTTCATTTTGAGCTATTTCCATCAAAACAAATCACGCTGCCTTAAACTTGTGCATCGGTTATAACAGTCCGTGTAAAACAATGATACCGGAGCTGCGTAGTAGTACAAAAATGTTTTTTTAAACATTTAAAATAGATGGTGACATAAATTAAACGAAGCCTCGAGGCAAAGAATTTGCCTCGAGTATTTTTTGTAATCGAATTACTCGAGTTACTCGAAGAATCGTTTCACCTCTACATGATTCGTGGTAAGACTGTGTTTACTCCCTTTACCAGCAGGGGGCATTAAATCTGCTTTTTAAAAGTACAGTAGAAGAAGCACCAGCTTCAATTACTGTATGTAAATGGACTTCTAGCAAAAGAAATACACCTTTATTTGATCTTATCTAACATTATCGTATAAATGGTTTGTGTTATGTGTGTTTGTGTATATATATATTTTCAACTGAACGTCTGTTCATAATTCTGAACGTAAGTCCAGAATAAAAGACAATTTTAACAGTTGTCACTTTCTGAGAGGTAAAACTCCAGTCCCAGAGTCTGACAAGAGCTGCTCTGAAAATTACACTGAATATGAACCGACTGAAATTTGAGAGTGTATACTGTAGAAGAAAGACTGACTGCAGTGATTAAGCATAAATCTTGTGGGATTCTGTTTCATTGTATTGGCCTACACTACTTTTGCACTGGAGCCACCGTGCACAATGCTCTAAAACTGGAATTATCTTACAGTCAAATGACACTCATCACAATGGTAATGGATAAGATAAAGGAAACGAACTGGTGACACAAGTATAAATGTGCTGAATGCAGTTTCATTTAACAAAGGTAGAAAAATTCCCAGTTAAATCAACAGTCCAAGGCAGTGAAACGACATCAATAGTTCTGCAGCTCCTGCACGTCCCGCCTGGTACTAGACACCCTTTAAAATTGTTGATTGTACATTCTCATTTGTATAACTAGAAACGTTATGTTTCAACACATATGTCTGAATATAACAGAATCCTGTGCATGTAGATCGGTTTAACTATGTCGTTAGGCTAAATCTACGTTGAATAAAACTTATGAGCACCGAATTCTGTCTGATTATTCATTAAATTGTATTGCAACAACTAAAATAATTACTGTGACAAACATGTGTCTTTAATTTAACCATTTAATCTCCTCAGGTGCCTCTCAGTCCTGCAAGCAAGGAATTAACCTCCTGCACCATCTGCGATCTGCTTGGAAAACCAGCGACTTGATTTCAGGGTTGAAAATGACTTTTTTCCATCGTGGCAGAAGTACGAATACACAACCGTTACGCGATCGCATGGCTATACTTAGGAACTTTCCCATATTTCCAGTTCTTTGGATCGAGTTAATTATTCATCATTGCTGACGTTCAGCCTCGACACTGAAGGGACGGTGTGTGCGGAAGAGCTCTCACAAGCTCACACACCGCTGCGGATCCAGTGTTTTAGCTGACGCCAGCTCCCACGAACCGCCCCGACAACACGCTGTAAACCCGAGAAATCCTACAGACTGGGGGATCGTAACAGCGCTGACTGGTTTCATGACTGTAATCTGTAGCACAGCGCCAGATTGCCCAGTCGCGCCAGCACCTGCACTGATGCCCCTCTGACAGCACCACGGAGAGCTCCGGGTCAGAACATATACAGGAAACCACGGTAAGACCTCCCAGCGACCTGCCACATGACGAGATGAGTCATTTCATATAGTGCAATTAATGTTGTGATAACACTGAGCAATAGCAAACACGGAGAGGTCCAGTTTTAAGAGGCGGCATTAGGTATTTTCTTTTGTAGCCTACGCGATTTGAAGGTAGGCATAGTGTACCTACACCTGACGATACCTTACAGATGGGATTAGTGGCATATGTAGCATCCAATAGTTTGCGATATAACGACTATATGCTACACGTGCAACTAAACCAGTGCATGACCAAATCATATTTAAGTTCAGATCCATTAATTTTTTTGTTAATTGATATGGAACCTGTACCTATTTTGTCTCTGACACAATGCTGTGATGTTTTGATTTAAGTTTTTGCTATACAGCATTATTTCTGCTAACCCACACGTCCCTTAATTCCCCCCATCCCATCCTGAGATTCAAGCAGGAGCTTCAAGCAGGAGCTTTTGAGATGCATGTCTGGCTCTTGGATGCTTGGCTTGAAAACTTTGATGTAAAGCTACAGAAAGCCATATCGAATTCTGAAATGCCTTATGTATAGTGTGTGAGTCAAGCAATATACTACACATGGTTATGTATAAATAACTTCATGTTAAGTTAAACCTAATAATAGACGCCTGACATCATGTGTCAAGCATGGTTAATTCATTATGATGTTTGGGTAGTTTGCAGAAAAAGCAAACCTGTGAGGTAGAACTAGTGTTTGTTCATCATGGAATCCTGAGGCACCTCAAGGCACAGTGTTTACAGTGCTTCACCACACCTGAGTACATTCAACAGCTCATTTTTATTGTAGGTGTGTGTTAGCATATTCAAATGCTAAACCGTACAGTGCTATTCATGCTATTCATGGAAAACACTTAAGTAGTATTACTCTAAGCAATATTTTCACTAAGGACATCACTTTTATTATGCTATGGGCTCGTCTAAGGTTAGGGTTAGGATTAGGGTTAGGGCTGTCTGACCACCGCAAGTTAAAGCATAGAATTACTCCATCCCGGCACTGTACGGGATTAAACAGGGCATGCATTTCTTGTATGTCAGAAGTTTTCTTTTTTATATTTTTGTGCACACTACTGTAAAGCTTTGGGAAGAGAAAAATGCAGACACCATGAATGTATACAACATATACTATATTAATAATAATTTCCAATGCTTTTCAATGTACACCGGTACCTAGCCTGAAGACACCCACCGTAACAGCACTCATACAATATAACACTGATGCTAACATCCGGCTGCTTCAGTCCTGAACTGAGGTGACCCCAAGAGTGCTTACATAGTGCATTTGAGGTCGTCTCTACATTCAATTAGCCTAAACACATTACTAAAAGTGCTCTTACAGAACTCAACACTAACCCCAACACAAAGGAGGTTTCCAAATAGACTCTTAATGTATTGGATAGCCTCAATGTATTTGTCAAATAATATCTGTAACCCATGCTTTCACGGTATCATCACTTTTAAGTGTATGCTGGGAAGTAGTAGCACATCTTCAAGACAATACAAACGAATGATGTCATGCAGAGTGGCTCCTTTCAGACGGCACAAAATAGTTCGTTTCATTGTGTAGCGGAAAAGTCAACCTACTTCTTCAAGGAGGCTGTCTGATGCAAGACAGGCCACTACCATGCCAACACAGTTGTTGCCAGTGTGAGTGGATCCTTACCTTGACTGCATTGTTCCTGACACTCAAGTGATGTTCACTTGGATGTTCAAACAGTCCCGATGCATTGACTTTTCCTAACCACTATAACGGCTTACCAAAGCTCTCACCATCTGTGTATTGTGTACATCACAAGAAGATGCTTTGACTATAGGCGGAGGCTTGTTTCTACTTCCTCAGAGAAATATTAAATTTGAGCTGATCGTGCTGCACAGATGTACGATGGTTATTGTATCTTTAGGCATTTTGCCATTGCGCATGTGTTTGTGGGCATATTTGAATGTGTATTTTAGTGACCGTGTGTATGTTCAGGACAGTTCTACACTCAAGTCATCACTCGTAGAACAGAGCTGGACAGACTTATTTCATAGTCCTTGGGTATGTTCACTAGTTAAAGAGATTTACATAAGTTAAGCCTGTTGTTCAAGCCTATGTCGGTTTTGTTTGTCTATCAAACCTCCAATCAAAAATGCTTTACTTAAACCCACATTACTGCCCATGAATTATGCAAATGTTTTCAAATGTTCTAGTCAGACTTGGGCAATGCAGTAGTCACTAACATGACTGAGAGGTTTCTACCTTTTACATGTCTTTAGTGTCCTTGCTTGGATAATGGCACAAGGTCAGACATCTTGTTTTAACCGCATAATCATGACAGTTGCACCACTGACAGACGATGTCTGCGTTCACTACAGCATTTCACCTTTAGAGATTGCAGAGTGGACATTGAGTGGACATTGTTAGTGGGCATAAACTTTGAAACAAACGCTGTCGTTTCTGATTGCACGTGTGCACACAGATTTGTTGTCTTGTGGAAGCTTATTTAGCAGTTTGTCATCAGTAGACCAGGTGTGACTCCACTCCATGCCGAGCGACGGCAGGAGTGATGGCCGGCGTGTTGGCGGGCGTGTGGGCATCGGGCTGTGTACACGTCATCTGCGTGACTCTCTCTCTCTGCGTCCCAGGCGATGGCCGCAGGCCGTAAGGAGCGTCTGCGAGATCTGGCGCTGGGGGAGAACGTCTCCAGTGAGAGGAGCCCTGGAGATACACTACCCTGGAACCTGCCCAAACACCAGAGGGTGAAGCGCTCCAAGTCGGCCTCCGCAGAGGTGCTGGACCCGGCCGACAGGGCCGTCATCCGCATCGCAGGTGGGGCCACTCTCAGATCTTTACCTCTGACTAATACTCCTCACCTTACTCACCCACGCTAGCATGACCAGGCCAAGATGCTTCAGTAGGGAAGTGCCACTTCAACAGAGTGATCAAGATTCAACCATTGGGAGTTAGACTTTGAATGGCCTATATTTAAGTTTTTAAGCACACTTTGACCCAGAAGCATGGTGGGACTGAAAACACATGGTGTTTACGTTCATGTTGTATTGAAGTCATGAGTGCAACTCGTGCTGTAACCACCCACCTTAGGTATAGCAGAAAATACAGTCATTGATAGTATTTCCTCTGATAGCCGCTGCCTTTTTCCCTATGCTATGCTCCTAATCACAGTTCATGGAGTTAGTCTGCT
>NC_135223.1:20123821-20268821 GCF_052324685.1 Brachyhypopomus gauderio | reverse complement strand
GTTTATCCATAATAATGGCACCACCCAGTGAGACTTATTCCTGGTGTGGATGTAGAAGGCCAGTGACTGTGTGTTGGTTGTTATGGCGTCCTTCTGACTCAGACGTATCAGCTAACGACATGCTATCGATGACTTGGTGACTGCGCTCTTACTGTGTGAGCTTCTGTTCCTGTTTTGATCTGATCTGAGTGTGTGTGTGTGTGTGTGTGTGTGTGTGTGTGTGTGTGTGTGTGTGTCCACGCACTACTGGGCAAGTCGTTACTTAACCTGCTAAAAGCTTGCTGAGTGCTGGAAGGCCATCTCGCATCTCAGGAAGCAGACGGCGGTGATGGCAGCCAGCCGCACACTCTGAATCAGCACACGCCACTACGGGAGCAGAGAGGAGACGCGCTGAGCAGAGAGTGCGGTGCGGGGAGGCTCCCTGGGGGAGGAGGCACTGCTCCTCCTGATCTGGACCTGGGGGGCGGCTCCCTGGGAGAGGAGGTGCTGCTCCTCCTGATCTGGGCCTGGGGGGCGGCTCCCTGGGAGAGGAGGTGCTGCTCCTCCTGATCTGGGCCTGGGGGGCGGCTCCCTGGGGGAGGAGGTGCTGCTCCTCCTGATCTGGACCTGGGGGGCGGCTCCCTGGGGGAGGAGGTGCTGCTCCTCTTGATCTGGGCCTGGGGGGCGGCTCCCTGGGGGAGGAGGTGCTGCTCCTCCTGATCTGGGCCTGGGGGGCAGCTCCCTGGGGGAGGAGGTGCTGCTCCTCCTGATCTGGACCTGGGGGGCGGCTCCCTGGGGGAGGAGGTGCTGCTCCTCCTGATCTGGGCCTGGGGGGCGGCTCCCTGGGGGAGGAGGTGCTGCTCCTCCTGATCTTGGCCTGGGGGGCGGCTCCCTGGGGGAGGAGGTGCTGCTCCTCCTGATCTGGGCCTGGGGGGCGGCTCCCTGGGGGAGGAGGTACTGCTCCTCCTGATCTGGGCCTGGGGGGCGGCTCCCTGGGGGAGGAGGTGCTGCTCCTCCTGATCTGGGCCTGGGGGGCGGCTCCCTGGGGGAGGAGGTGCTGCTCCTCCTGATCTGGACCTGGAGGGCGGCTCCCTGGGGGAGGAGGTGCTGCTCCTCCTGATCTGGACCTGGAGGGAGGCTCCCTGGGGGAGGAGGTGCTGCTCCTCCTGATCTGGGCCTGGGGGACGGCTCCCTGGGGGAGGAGGTGCTGCTCCTCCTGATCTGGGCCTGGGGGGCGGCTCCCTGGGGGAGGAGGTGCTGCTCCTCCTGATCTGGGCCTGGGGGGCGGCTCCCTGGGGGAGGAGGTGCTGCTCCTCCTGATCTGGGCCTGGGGGGCGGCTCCCTGGGGGAGGAGGTGCTGCTCCTCCTGATCTGGACCTGGGGGGCGGCTCCCTGGGGGAGGAGGTGCTGCTCCTCTTGATCTGGGCCTGGGGGGCGGCTCCCTGGGGGAGGAGGTGCTGCTCCTCCTGATCTGGGCCTGGGGGGCGGCTCCCTGGGGGAGGAGGTGCTGCTCCTCCTGATCTGGACCTGGGGGGCGGCTCCCTGGGGGAGGAGGTGCTGCTCCTCCTGATCTGGGCCTGGGGGGCGGCTCCCTGGGGGAGGAGGTGCTGCTCCTCCTGATATGGGCCTGGGGGGCGGCTCCCTGGGGGAGGAGATGCTGCTCCTCGTGATCTGGACCTGGGGGGCTCACTACCACTCACGAGGGTCTCAACCGCTGCATCATTGTCACACACCTGATCCTGATCACTTCCCAGTTATCAAGCGCTACTTAAATGACCACTAACACTTCAGATGGCACTTGTTGTCCTTGTACTTTACTTTATAGTACCCATATATATTTCAGATATTGTATATTGTTTATTATCTGTGTTTGCAATTCAAGGTATTGGAATTGATTCCTGTAGTTTGGTAGTAATGTGGATCAAGGGTATCTTTGATCTTGACTTATCAACTGTAAATGTGTTACATAAACACATTTTATTCAGTATTTGTGAATTTACTATGAAGCTGTTGTTTTGAATTTCCTGATATATCTATTTGTTTAGGGAAATTGGCACTGGTCCATTTATTATTTGTTACATTTTAAAATGGTTTTCTGTAGTTCTAAAAATTGTTCACTTTCCATCCAGTAGATGTCAGCATAAACTTCCTCAAAAAGACTGATGAACTTGTTTTAGCAATTGAAAAAAGGGCTTTTATCTTTCACAGTAGTTATCAGGCTTTTTATCCATGGAGAATAATCATTTCTCCATAGCCACTATATTAGCTTCTACATTAGCTTGGAATGTTACTGACACACTCTGCTGAATTACAACCTTAAGAGTGTTGGCAAAGCTTCCTCCTATTCCATGGGCATGAGATTATTATGTATTACTGTTACTTACTAGAAACCCCTGGAGGTGATTGGAGGAGACACAGCTACACTGACAATAGTGCTGCAAGCAGCAACATTTTCACTCTAAGACAATTAATCCTCTTCCTTCCAGTCCAGTGGATTAATTAAAGTGTGATTCTGCTTTAATTGCAGATGTTGAAAGTGTGTGCGTGCGCGTGTGCGTGCGCGTGTGTGCGCGTGTGCGTGCGCGTGCATGCGTGTGTGCATGCGTGCGTGCATGTGTGTGTGCGCGTGTGTGCGCGTGTGTGTGTGTGTGTGTGTGTGTGTGTGTAGAATAACCCTTTTTCAGAGGCATTTGTTGTTTTCTGCATGTAGCTTCAGGGGGATTCTCTCATACTCTCCAAACCAAAGTTGTTGCACTTATGCTGGTGATATGCACACTCTGTCTTTATCTGCTTGTAAAGCACGTGTCCTTAGTGTGCTTACTGACTGTCTGCTGCTTTGTGTGTGCAGTGGGTCCTGTCATAGTATGTGTTGCATCTGCATTTCATGCAAGCTTTTTTTATTTCAGTTGTAAAGAGTAAATCTCAGTCTGGCCACAACATCTCAGTGTGTTTCTGTGTGCCGGTGACTTAAACCAAGCAGTGTACATTTGTGGTCCTCCAAGAGTGTGAGAGTGTGAACATGTGTTCTCCTTCACTCAGATTTGATCCTGTTTTTGGTCAGGCTTACTTCACATTCCCTGATGTTCCTGATAACCCAGAGAACGATTTTGTTTCACGCTTTCCATTCTTGGGTTCTAACAGTTTATACATTAACAGAGATATCTGAATAGTTGTGGTAGAGTTTACCTGAGTAACCGCTGCAGCAGTAGAGGTAGGATCTGTGTTCATTCCAACCTTGCTGACACGTTGCGTGGGTTTCTGAGATAACCTCTAGCTGAGTGGTGTAGACAAACATGGCGGGGTCAAAGATCAAGGCAGAAATGCTCTGTTCTCAGTTCCATGTAGGTGCTGTCCGTGTGTTCATGCAGTATCTTCGTTTTCTCATGAGACGGACATGTCTCGTGTCATGACACGGTTGGCTAAATTTTATGAATGACGAGGGCTTTTCAGGCCCATGTGTGCTCATGGAAACCCCAGAGGCCACACGCATATTCACACTTCCTACAGTCTTTGTAACGTAAGCCTGGAGTAATGCTCTCGCACTATGACATCCACCTGTCGTTGGGTGGAGGAATGCAAGTTGGGCTATGGTGAAGGACCTTCACCGGCCTCATTTGTGACACACACTGATACACACACACACACACACACACACACACACACAAAATCTGCTTTTTATAAAGCCACACTTAATTAAATAAGGACTCAAACACACTTCATTCACACATATGCTTACACATTTACACTAACAGACTCCTTTCCTTCTCCGTCACTTAACTGCTTGCTAAAAATAAGCTCACTTAGATCAGCTGCAGCGCCCCACGTCACAGCTCTGCTCATGGTAGCTATCCGGATCGTTTCATGAATGGAGCCTCGTGGAGTGGATGGATCTTCTGGGCTTTATTCTTAATAGAGTTAGATGTGTTAAACCTTCTCCCATCTACTGATTGTAAACAAACAGAGAAACGCTCTGTGTGCTTAAATGACTTTGCTGTGGAGACAGAATCTCTCACGCCCGTCTAATCGCCCTCTTGATCAGTCTGCCCGGCTGCTTCTGACTCTGTGGCCACGTTAGGCTCTACTAGGTTGTGTGTTTTATTCCTTTTCTCTTTCTTCTGTCTTTGAAAAGCCGTTGCTCAGTTTCCATCCACGTGCTGGGTAGGATTGTGGCTGCAGTTACGAGCTCCTGCTTTTTTTTCCCTCTCCACTTGGACTTATCGTGTTTCCTTCCAGGAAAATGTGCTGGCTTGCCAGTGGGGAAACCACACATTTGTGAGGTGACGGGGAGGTGCTCCCTGAGAAGGAGCTCTGCTCCTGTGGAAGAAAGGGAGGTGATCGGGATTCCCGGGGGAGGTGGGAAGGGTTGCCTGCAGCCTGTCTTTGAATCTGGGGAAACGACAGGAAGGAAAACAGGACATGGTGTTTGGGTCATGGAACATACAGACAACACTGGCTTAGAGCACAGAGTGCTGGGAAACAGAAACCACTGTACTCCCTTCCAATTCACAGTGTGATTATGAACAGTAACATGCTATCAATTCAAAATAACCTGATTTACAGAGGAAGCTAAACGTAGATTTGTGTTGGTGATGCATGTGAGTCTTCAGTAAGCTGCTGACATATTTGAGCTCCCTGTCCCTAGAGATGGTGAATATTCAGAGTTGCTCTATCCTGAAACTCTGTAAGGATGTCAAGGACGTTCCTGCATCAAACTGCCCACTGCACCAGGTCAACATACAACATCTAAGAACCATTAAGCACAGCAGTTTAACACAGTTGAGGCTTTTCTTCCTTCAGCTGCAATTACAAATAGCTGTTGAAATCTACTATATAAAATCTATGCTACATGTTAAATCTAAAGCTGTTTTCCGCATGAAACAAATAAAAGGTCTAGAAAGTCAAATGGAGTGTGGAAGTTGTTATTGGATGTTATTGGAGAGTTAACATTAACGTTATTGTGGATACAGTTGATCTCACTGGTGTGGAAAGTGCTGTGTGTGTCTGTGTCTGTGTGTGTGTGTGTCTGCTTTTGTGTGTCACTAGCTCATTTGTGCCTGTTATGGTGTCTCGTAAAAGCTGTGCTCATGTATGTGTGAGTGTTCAGTCCCACTCCAGGGCAGAGTCTGTAGCTGTGTGTGTCTTTAAGGGGGCTGGCTCTGTGTGCTGGTATTTCCCAGCCAGGGTGAGTTTGGGGAGAGGGGGTTGGGGGCGTGGTTTGCTACTGCTGCCTTTTGGAATGAAGTTTAGAGCGAGGACACACTCGCCAGCCAGCAGAGCCTGAGCACGACTGACCCAGCCTCACGCACGCAGGCGCACATCCCGCACGCCTACCTCACCCAGTGCATCCAGCACAGCGCAAGCAGGACAAGCAGGACAAGGCGAAGCGGCGGTGGGCCAGCACCAGTACCCGCATCAGCACCCGCACCGGCGTCCGGGCCAGCAGCCGCACCGGCGTCCGGACCATGGCCATGTACGAGCCCCTCTGCCTCCCGCCCAGCGCCGACGAGCAGGACTTCATTCAGGCTTACGAGAACGTCCGTGAGAAATACAAAGGTAAAGAGGAGAGTGGAGAAAGGGAGGTGATGACAGGTGTGTGTGTGTGTGTGTGTGTGTGTGTGTGTGTGTGTGTGCGTGTGTATGTGCTTTTCAGACTGCTGGGTGCTGAACTGACTGGCACATGTGTTTGCTGTCACTCCGTGTCAGGGTGTCTCTCTGAAGGTTGAACCGTTCCCAGTGTCCTGACAGAGCTGGCCCTCTGTGAACTGTGTTCATTGTCATTGTGCTGCTCTACCACCAGCCCTGAGCTAAGTGGTACTGCATCAAGAACAGGGTCTGAGTGAAACGCTTAAGGCCCTTTCTAGTTTGGTCATCCCATAGATATAGAAGCCCAGGACTTCATTTAAATATTTAAGGTGTGAAGCCCAGTGAACACTCATGACCACAGTGACCACACTGATACAGCATCAGCTCCTCTGTCAGATTCTAAACAGTGCATTGTTACAGAATCAGACTGGGTCAATGGGATCCTACAGAATGGGATGTTTTCTTACCTGGACGAATAATTTGGCCAAACACTCTTTCCTGTCTATTTTCCATTTGGTGTACTGAATGAGTTCCTTTTAAAAATATTTGAGTTACAAATGAACTGTTACTATTGAATACGCTTTCTCAGGAGAGTTCTTCATTTGAGTCTCCACTGGGCCAGATTGGATTCTCATCTGCTTTGCTTGCCAGTTTCTTTGATACCTTTCATAGTTCTCCTTTACATCTGTGCACCATTGACGTCTAAACTTGCTCAACTTTCCATCTCTTGATGCCCATAAGATATTAATCATGGTGGGAGTCACTATGGCGTGAGCTGTGGTAGAGATTTTAAATCACAATTAGAAACATCACCTCATTTAAAGTGCTGTTGTAGAATATAAACACTTACTTTAGGTTGTGCTGCATGAACACAAGTAGATACACAGGTTGTACATTATACATTGTGGCTAATTAGTATCTTCTGTATAACATAGTGCTTTAAAGCCAGTCTATCTCTCTCTCTCTCTCTCTCTATCTCTCTCTCTCTCTCTCTCTCTCTCTCTCTCTCTCTTTTCTCTCCCCCCTTTCATCTTGTACCTGAGAGAATCTTCTTACTCTTCCTCTGTTGGTTGTGGAGGGGCTAAGCAGCTGCTTGTGGGGGTGACAGTGTTGAGGCTTCCTCTATAAATATCGGCCCACTTCTGTTTTCATTGGGCGGAGGGGTCTGCGCTGAATCATTTGTGTGTGTGTGTGTGTGTGTCCATGTTTGTGTATGTGTTTCGTTTATATTAGAGGCGTTCTTTTCTCACTTTTCTCTTGTTCCTCTCTCTCTCTCTCTCTCTCTCTCTCTCTCTCTCTCTCTCTCTCTCTCTCTCTCTCTCTCTCTCTCTCTCCTGCTGCCAGCACTACCTGATCTCCTTATTAAGACACGCCAGCTATGAACTGGCCATCTCTGGAAGTCCATCTCTCTCTCGCTCCTTCATTCTCCAGTTCGTAGGAGTTCTGCTTTGTGCTTCTTCCTGATCCACATTTCTATCGCTGTCCATCTCCACCTTCTTTACGTTCTGATCATCTGGTACATCTTCTCTACATCCGTCTCATTGCTTCGCAGTCCATCTACATCTCCTGTCTTGATTCCCCTTCCCCTCTCTCTCTCTCTCTCTCTCTCTCTCTCTCTCTCTCTCTCTCTCTCTCTCTCTCTCTCTCCCACCATGTTCCTCTGTCAGAGGCCCATGCCTGATCCTGATTGCCTGACCAGTGACACTCAGTTTCAATCAGAAGCTCAGACTCAAATCTCCACAGCTCCACCTGTTATAGCACATGGCCTCAGATATCGCCTAGACTTCCTCCTACGGTTGCATTTGTGTGTGACAAATTATTCTGTTTGATGCTGCATGTTTTGATATAGTGCAACAGTAAATGTAAATTGATACTGTTTTAGTTTTCAACGTCTCGGAAGATCACGTCATATGTTGGCTGCGTTTGACTAAAATATTGTTGGTAAGCCATTGATGGACTGCACACCCGAATTTAGATCCCATAATTGTTCACATGTGTTTGTGTGCTACTCCTTGGCCACTGATGGCAGATAATGGAAAAAATGTGCTCTGTAAACGCTCCTTGCAAATCATGCATTTGTGTCTTTGTCTCCTGTGGTCCATTTCACTGAGATTAGAGAATCACACACTCTCTGTCATGCTCTCTGTCATTGATTCTTTATTATGGTACACTGTCCAAACCCAAATGATTTTCATTTTTAAGAGTTATAGTTGGTCAGCTGCCTTCATAACATAATTCCAGGACAATATCCTGGAATATATTGAATAACATATATTGAATATTCCTTCAATATATGTTGAAGGAATCGCTCATCGAAATTAACGTATAACAAAAGTCCCATTCAGCATCAGTGTGCTGTTGGTATTCTACCTATAAATCATCTACTGACAGTGTTTTGTACAATATTCAGCAAAAACAAATTCAAGTTTGATACAGTGTTAAACAGGGAGAAACGTTTCATCCAGACATGATTTGTTTTGTTTTGAAGTGTAGCATTTCATGTCTCTCTGTGTCTGTGTCTGTCCATCTCTCTTTTCAAACTTGCTCTTATAACACTCTCTCTCTCTCTCTCTCTCTCTCTCTCTCTCTCTCTCTCTCTCTCTGGGAGCCACACAACACTGCTACATAGGGAATTGCCCCAGTCCCCTCTCCAGACACCCTTTCTTCTCTGCTGTACTTCCCCATACTTGCTCTCTCTCTCTTTCTGTCATTCTCTCATCCTCTCTTTCTCTCACTCCCCCTCCCCTGGTGGTTTACACCATGCACGCCTGTTTTATTTCCTCATGGGGCTTTAAATACCCACACATACATAGCCCCCGCCATGTTTGGCCTGCCAATTAAAGAGATATTTTGAGATCTAAGACAGACTTGATGGTCACCCACAGAGCAGTTCAAACACTCCTGGATGTCTCGCAGAGTAGAGTAATAAGTAGCCTATATCTGTTACTGGTATTTTATACCAAATTTAGTTTTTCTCATTGGTTGGTATTGTGTGTATGATTACAGAGTAGATGTGTATGACCATTGCTGGGTGTGGAATGAATGGAGTGGTATTCCAGTGGTCTGATAATGACTTTTGTCATAATAATAATAAAAATAACAATTTTGGTCAGTGTGTAAAAGTAGAAAAGGTTTCAAGCTACTACAGATATTAAAGTAGTTATGGTGGTTTGGTTTTGATTCTTTGGTTATGGTAATATGGTTTTGAAGTCTTGATCTTGGTTAATAGAGTATCTGTTTTTGCATATCTGCATAGATTCTTCTGAAGAGCAGTATGTTTGACCTCTTGTACTATGCAGTGTATGTGGAAAAGGGATTTTCAGTTACAGAACATCTGTACAGATCAGTCTCTCAGTCCAACTCTTGTTTCAATTTACACGCAAACAGCATGTCTACACATAACAGGTATATATATATATATATATATATATATACTACACATAACAGGTATATATATATATATACTGTATATATATAATGTGTGTGTGTGTGTGTGTATGTAAATATGTAAATGCCTTGTCAGAGCAAATGCATAAAATAAATGCATAAAATGCATTACTTTAATCCCAGATGATTGTCACAGATAAATTACACACTATAGGTAGATGATATAAAGACAACAAATGTCCCAAATGTTTAAGTGATCGTTAAAGCATCTCGAGGATGTCAGTGTCTTAATCTCCGCTCTTCCTCTGCTTGATACTTACCTTTCACCTCCCGATTGACTTGCTGGAGGTTTTGTTAAAACTACAGCCTTTAATCTCTCTCTCACACACGCACACACACACACAAACACACACAGACACATTCACACACACCATTTGAGCCAAGAATATTCAGATATTGTTGGCCAGGACCATGACCAAATCAGCAGAAGTTAAATATCGTGACTAAAACATTAGATATTATAGTGAATGTCCTTCCACCCGCTACAGCTGTTTGGGATTGTGTGTTAAGGCAGTGTTTACATGCTGGAATCTCATTACAGTGAGGATATTCTTGTTCACTGCTGGGTGCCAGTGAACTGAATTAGAGATACTGTACTGTAATGGCACTGTATTAAACTTGCTTTGTGAAGAAATATTGACTGGTATATGTGTATAATTTATATGGAAATAAAATATTTACTGTGTGTGTATGTGTGTGCGTGCACATGCGTGCGTGCGTGTGTGTGTGTGTGTGTGTGTGTGTGTGTGTGTGTGTGTGTGTGTGTGTGTGTGTGTTACTGCTATCATTGTTCTGCATTGACATACCCCAGGTCAAAGGTCACTTCTGGAGGAACACTCACTCAGCCATATTAGGAATTTCTCTAAAGACTCTCCCTCATACTTTCATATTTAATCTTACAGTGTCTGTGTGCATACTGTCACAAAGATGAAGATAAGCTGTCCTGTGGCATGTATTACGTACTCCGAAGGAAGATGATGGGGAAAGTGGGTGGTTGGATAGGTGTGTGAATACATGCATACGTGTGTGTGTGTGTGTGTGGTATCATGTTCTCATTGTGTATGGTGTCAGAGTTTCGTAAACGTCTTAAACTCTTACATTGTGAGTGTGTTGCTGAGGCGTGTGTTGAGGTCTGCAGCGTAAGCACCCAAAGTGCTGCGCTGGTCGTCTCAGGACACCGTGGATGAACGTTTTCTTGCCTGCGTGTGCTGTTTGTCCTCCGCGCTCTCACGTCTGCACGTGGGTTACGCTCGACTGACCGGCGTGAGCTCTGCAGACCTGAGCCGCGTCACCAGTCTCATTCCCAGGCTCAACCTGCTGGACCTGCAGCACCTGTGTTTCAGACTCCAGCAGTACCTCCCAGAACTGCCCTCACCACTTCAGACAGCACTGGTCTTAAAGAGCTAGTGGCCTGTGTGTTTACTGAACATGGCACTGTTCTACTGAAGCGGTCCAGTCCTGGCACCGTCCAGTGGAATGGGCATTTTCAGACATGGTAATCTTCATGTTATGGATCTGTTTGAGAGGAAGTGTGTGGGTCTGGTGGACGAGGGGTGTTTCACACGGAGCCAGGTGGTGTGTGTGAGAGAGTGGTCTGCAGTTTGGCTCTGCGTGCCTTTAAAGGGAGGGCTTGCTTCTGGGTGTTTATTCCACACTCCCAAGACCATAAAATGAAATTGTGATGGAATCTGTGGGCTTCTGTTTGATAGAGCTTGCATGTACACACACACACACACACACACACACACACACACACACACACACACACACACACACACACACACACACACACATACATGCACAGACACAAACACACAAACATACAAACAACATTTTCATCCACTTTTTAGAACTTTTTCCTTCTCTACCTGTCACAAATTCAAACACAGAGTAAAGCCTACACACACACACACACACACACACACACACACTATGGGAGGAGGGATGTGGAAGGAATGAAGCAGTAAGCCTGTGTTGGGAGTCATCATCACCTCTGTGCAGAACATTCCCTCCCCCTCAGTTCCCAGATTTACTCAGTACACCCACATGTCATTAAATTCCACTGTTTTGTTGTGTGTGTGTGTGTGTGTGTGTGTGTGTGTGTTTCTTTAAATACACATTAGCATTATTATTCTCCATATTTTTGTGGTTATAAATTAACCCTGTGTTGGTAATGGCTAACTGTCCCTCTCCCATATTAGTGAATAGACCTACTGAGCATTAATGAACACTTCTGAACATTACTGAACATTACATCAGTAACTGCTGACGCTCAGCGCTATAATCTTAATCGTCCGGGTCTGGGTGGAAGTCTGGGTGACTGAGTGTTCTTCTGCAGTTTGGGATATGGGACTGGCTTTGAATAACCAGACTGTGTCCTCGTGTCCTCCAAGATGAGAGAAATGGAATCTGCATAATTAGATGAAACTGTCTGCCACTAGAATAAAGAGGCCTTTATTGTGGCAGAACAAACCCTGATAGAGGAGACTTTTATTTTTACACACCTTGAGGTACAATGTACAAAATTGTACAAAATACAATGAAAAGCTTCCAAGCAGGCACTGGTGGGCTTTAATGATATAACGCAGGTTTCACTGTGATCCACTACTGAGGACACTGTTCTGGAAAGATGGAGAAATTACGCCACCTAATTTTGAGTGGAGCAGTAATTTTTAGAAATGAAGGACACCGCACTGCACATATAACAGCAAGACGCATGCTGCAAAATAGCTGATTTAATAGCAGCATCACATAATCACAGAAATCCATCAGTTTACAGTTACAGTGTATATAATATCATATACACACACACACACACACACACACCACTAACTAGTTAATATTGTACTGTCGTACAAAGTGCCCTTACAAAACTACAGCCCTCATAAATCATCTGAAAATGAAATGTGAACCCTCTGCATTGACCTGCACCTGTCAGTGCTCGCTCTGTGTGAGGGGTCTCATCTGTACTTACAATAAGATGGGGGATATTTAACATCTACAGGGCAAAGATAGACGGCAGGGCAGAAACTGCCTCTGACTGCAGCAGATAGGCACGACACGCAACTCCAGCCCACGTGCCCCAATCACCACGCGGCCACGGAATGACACGCCAGGTCACCCAGGACAGCTGCTGTTCACACACACACACACACACACACACACACACACACACACACACACACACACACACACACACGAATGAGCTACACCTACATCAAATTTGACATTGCACACAAGTCTACATACTTGCAGACATGCTCACATGGACACTATTTCTCTACACCAAACACTTGGCATTGTACTGAAGTCCACACACACATATTCACACTCACACACACACATACACATGCCACATCTATACCTCAACCAAACATAACTGACATTGCATACTAGTCTGCACACATGTTCATGCACATACGTGCACACACATGCAAACACACACATACAGACACACACACACACACACACACACAGCCTAGCACCCAAAGCCTGTCTAAACGGACCATCACTTGTCTGTTTTTACACTCTGCCCTGCTATGAGCTGACAGGTGTGTTCAGAACCAGCTCTGTGATGTTGTCTCCTGCCCCGGTTCATCCACTATTATTCCTGCTCCTTGCTCGCTCCAGTATAGCAAAGCCCTAATTAAAGAATCTTTTTTGAACAAAGTCATTCATTGCTCCTCTGCTTACATGCCCCATCTCCTTCTTTAATGGGCTCCTGCAGGGGTTATGAATGAGAGCAACGTGCTCCATGTGGTGAGAAAATGCCTTCGCTCCATCTGGGGAATATAACATGCATTATGTCCTACTGGACGTAATTTATATAGAAATAGTAGCAGGCATCATGCATATTGGTGTGTGCAGATATTTATGCTGTGGTGGATGAAGGAGAGAGAGAGGAAGACTGGGACCAGTAAGATGGATGACAGTGGTCTGCTGGCACTGTGCCATGATGTTCTTTGTTCTCTTGGTCGGGTGGTACCCTGCTCTCACACCGCCACTCCAAAATCACATGTTTATTTGCCCTAAGCCAGTGATTTAAAAGCAGCTAATTTGGGGCTTCCTGCAGGGGTGTTTTGGCCCCAGCTGGGTTGTGGTACTCTGTAAAACCATGAAGTCACCAGGGAGCAGAGAGTGCATATTCTGCTCTTTGATTAGTGAATGCAGAAACCAGTTTGAATCGTATTCGTATATCTGAGCGGTGCTGTGGGGGAGAGAGATGCCAGTGCATGTCTTGCACAAGAGCCCAGACTCAGCCAGCACCTCCCTAACAGGAGGAAGCTACTGACCTCCAGTGCCCCTAACCTCCCTCGCCCCCGCCCTCCCTCACCCCCGCCCTCCCTCGCCCCCGCCCTACCTCACCCCCGCCCTCCCTCACCCCCGCCCTCCCTCACCCCCGCCCTACCTCACCCCCGCCCTCCCTCACCCCCGCCCTACCTCACCTCCGCCCTCCCTCACCCCCGCCCTCCCTCACCCCCGCCCTACCTCACCCCCGCCCTCCCTCACCCCCGCCCTACCTCACCCCCCGCCCTCCCTCACCCCCGCCCTACCTCACCCCCGCCTTACCTCACCCCCGCCCTACCTCACCCCCGCCCTACCTCACCCTCACCCCTGCCTTACCTCACCCCCGCCCTACCTCACCCCCGCCCTACCTCACCCTTGCCCTACCTCACCCCTACCCACCCTCACCCCTACCCTCCCTCACCCCCGCCCTACCTCACCTCCGCCCTCCCTCACCCCCGCCCTACCTCACCCCCGCCCTCCCTCACCCCCGCCCTACCTCACCCTCACCCCCGCCTTACCTCACCCCCGCCCTCCCTCACCCCCATGCCCTCCCTCACCCCCATGCCCTCCCTCACCCCCGCCCTACCTCACCCTTGCCCTACCTCACCCCTACCCACCCTTTTATAAAAAGGTTTCTCCATTTAGCCTAAGCTTGGTGATGTACAACTTGTATGTATGTATGAACAGAATGTAGTATTGCCCCTGATGTATGACTCTTTTTGAAAAACCATTATACACCATTACCATTATATTCGCCACATTTTATGTGCATATTAGATCTTAAAACACTTATAATTGCAGTAATGATAGAAACGCAGTTATATTGGGACATATTGGCTGTAGGACGTCTGTGTAAGCACTTTCAGATTTCATGGAGCAAACATTCTACCATGACTGTCCATCCCCCTGTGAGATCTGAGTCTTGAAGCAGAGCCTGCTGAACACATCCAGTGTGGATTTATTTTTGCTGAGCAACATCATCTCTTCACTTCATATGGTTTGGATTTGGTTTTCTTTGACAGTGATGCACTTGCTTTGTCTCTCGTTAAGTCCATCACAATGATCTGGATTAGCACAGCCCCCTAGTGGCCTTCTCATTGTATTACAGGGTTCTGATCGGAAAGATGGTAGAATAGTCTAAAGGTTCAGCCTGCTGGGAACAGTCCCCGTGTCTCACTCCAATCTTGACTATGGCCCTGATGCCATGAGTAGGAGCATATTTAACATAGGCAATGTGGATAAATACGGAAACCTGTGAGGGTCAAACTCCAACTGTGACGAGGAAGTTTTGTGGTCTTTCAAGACCATTTAGCTCTCACACAGAACTGCTGCATTACAGGAACAGCTCATTTTCACCAATGACAATAAACCATGATTTTGTAGCATTCATGAATGTAGATGTCACGGTGTGTATATGTGTAGATGTGTGTGTGTGTGTGTGTGTGTGTGTGTGTGTGTGTGTCTATCTGTGTCTGCGTGCATCTACGTTTGTGTGCGTTCATTAGCATGTGTGTGTGTTCATCTGCGTTACTCATGTCACCAGTTTTAAAAAGAATATGTAGTGCATGTTTACCTTTGACGTCTTCAGCAAACTAAGGGAGAGCAAACAATAGAGCATCCTGCCAGGTGTTTACAGAGGGGGACAATGTACTGGAACGCTCACCATGGTCAAAAACAATGAGGAGTGATTACAAGGGGTCAAGGGTCAAATGTCCTTCTGCACCCACACAAGTGTGCACGCTCACACGCACACATGCACTCACAACACACACACACACACACACACACAGACACACACACACACACACAAGCATTTCTTACACTGTGATTTCTTAAACTATGTAATAAAGTATTGCATAATCCATGGGTGAAGTTTGTTTCTGTTGTCCAGTAAAGGTTTGCAACACAAAACATAATGCCCTTTAGCTGAGCTGGACCTGTGTGAGTGTGTGTAAGCGTGTGTGTGTGTGTGTGTGTGTGCGTGTGCGAACACTCTTGCATGGCTGCACTCTGTTTCAGCTCAGCGAAGTTGCTGGCTGACTGGACAGGCCGTCCACTGTCTGTGTGCGTCTGCTTTTGAACGGTGGGGCCTGGGGCTTTGCAGGAGGGTGTGACCTCAGTCAGATGGAATGTTGGTCCTGATGTCCACGGTTGAGTTAATGAATGGCACCGACCTCTGACACACACACGCCCAGAGTCTGAGGGCGGAGGGAATGGGTGGGTTTTCCTTTCCCTGTTGGACAAAACACACTGATCTGCAGTAAGGTCTTCACACACTAAAGCAGATTGTCAATATGAATTACAAACGAACTTGCTTTACGAGGCCTGTTAAGCAATAACCACTGTCACCACTAACAACAATAGCAAAGACAGCTAGCCGCTAACCATCTCCACTGGAATATACTTGTGGGAAATCCCATCCAAATCTTTTTCATTGTTTTCATTCTTTTCTCTAAATTAAATATCCATTTCATAATACTAAATTCACCCTCACATTAGCTGTTTGTGGACACAAGACTTCAGCAAAAGCTTTAGAGACAGATAGTGAGATAAAGAGAACTTTACAAGTACCTACCAAGCATTCCTGTGGAAGGTGTTAATGCAATGGTTCTGTGGACAAGGTGCACATTGAGGCCTAGTAAACTAAGGTGCTGATGGATATTTCCCCTTTTAAAAACCTGTGTAAACTGCAGACAGCGCCCTGCCGTCGCACCGAGCTCATTGACACAGCCTCCTAACACACCTCTGTGCTAATATTGCATCGTTACCATTGCCTGGGTAAGCTGTGTCTACTTTACACCCGTTCCTCTTAACTGTGCTGTTGAAAATAGCCAAAATATTTAAAATAACCTCAAATGTTCCATCTCCTAATGTTTTTGTCTTAAAACACAGAATATTTACTAGGGGGCTTGATCGTGGCTGCGTAATTTTCTCCTGAACAAATATCAGCTGCTTTAAAATCCCCAGACAAACATGGCAAAGAAATAGTACTTGTCCAGCTGCAAAGATGATGATGTTGAGCAATGTTCATGAAAAATCAAACACAGCACTGTGCTACTACAGCACTGCTATAAACAAACGATTTTAACGTACCACACTCAACAGTTTGAGATCGACCTAGTGGCCAAACAACCTTTGCACATGCAAAATAGAGGAGGGCTTGATTACAGCAGCCTAGTAAAATGTGTGATTCTGTGGGAAGTAGGAATGCTGGGATATGTAGTTTGACATGCTTGTGTGTATATGCAGGGCGTGCAGACCTGGACAGATTCAGCTAGTGCAGCTTGTCCTGTTTATCCATCCTGGGCAGGAGAGACTGGCTCCTCCTCACATGCCAACAGACTCTTACTCGTTTCCTCTCACTCACATTTATTATTAGTCAGACATAATAATGTTCCCTTTGGAAATGACAAAAGCCCAGCCCAATTTTGCAGGCAGCCTGTTCAGATGACTAGCTAACTTATGAAGACTTGCACTCAAGAAAACAGAGGAAGGAAAGACACAAAGACATGAGCAGTAGATCCTGGTAGTAGGATGAAGATGTACTTACTATTTGGAAAATGTCCAAAGAATACAAGACCAAATGCTGATAAATGGATTTCTAATGATCAATGGGATGTTGTAATAGACAGTGAAATATTATCCAATTAGATTAATTTCATTTAATGTACAAATACTTCCTGTCTGTGGTTTGATGCGGGCCTTGATGAATGCAGTAGTGCAGTTCTTTAATTATTTTTATATTTTATATTTACTGGCCAGTACAGATGGTGGTCATTGATGTTCTTTGAGTTTAATGGGGCTCATGTGAACTATGTCAAGAATGTGTATAGCTGGTCTCTCTGTGAACTTTTTTATTGCAACCCTGAGAGATCTTCAAGAAACACATCAAGGTTCTCCCTTGGAAAGGAAATAGAAATAGCATCATAGAAATGTCATTGTTTGAAATGTGTTGTTGTTATAACTAACAAAAACAAATAAAACTGCAACTTTATATTAAGGTGATGACCTTGGAAAGATGTGCTTAGTCATTTTTTGTTACTTCATTCTCTCTGTAGGGCATTTTGCTCTTTGGTGTAACAAAAAAGGATTGGCTTTTTTTAATGTGATGGCTGTGATTGCAGGATGCTCTGTGTGTGTGTGTGTGTGTGTGTGTGTGTGTGTGTGTGTGTGTGTGTGTGTGTGTGTGTGTGTGTGTGTGTGTGTGTGTGGTGGAAGATGACGGAAAGGAGGGGTGCGGCTTAGCAAATTCTTACACAGTGTGTGAGTGGATGCATGTGACGCTGTGTGGGAGCGAGACAAGCGATAGGATCAGACTTCAACAAAACCTGAAGCAAGTGACATCCAGCTGATCGATAGGGGCAGGAGACAGAGAGGGCACAGTCATCTCACAGCAGGTGTGATAGAGCAGTCCGGATCCACAGGGTCACTGAAGCTCATCAGAGAGAGTGAGAGAGAGAGAGAGAGAGAGAGAGAGAGAGAGAGAGAGAGAGAGGGACATTGTTACAGTGATTCAGAGGTAGCATTCCTTACAAGGACACTCACTGAAGAAATTAATTTTCATATCCAGTCATGGACTTTGGCAGGTCCATCCAGCAGGAGATCACCACTCTGAAAGGTACAGCTGTTCCACTCTTCTCTCTACACCTGCTCTGCTACGGCATCTTCTGGCCTCTTCTGCTCATAACGCTCAGCATCCACTTTTTGACGGAACAGAATTAGGGATATTTATTTGGGGATATTTCAGATTTCCTTTAGCATTGCTTCTTTTTTTAATTGCAGGTGAACTTGTGAATGTCACAATGACTTTCCCCCTGTTTTCCCTGTATGAGAGCGAGTGTGTGTTTGGAGGGTAAGAGAGTGAAATGCGGGACGTGTTTTTCTTCTCCAGTACAGCGGGGGGTGGCTGGACGAGGGAGGGGTGTCCGCTTGACGCATTGTTTGCAAGACTCTGCTAGATGTTTTGACAAACATACAAAGGGTCATTTTCTAAAAGTACGTGCATGCGGTATGTCACAATTGTTCTGCGATTAAAATGTCAATAAACCTCTGCACAGCCTATACACACAAGCACATTTCTCTGCAACATACATGTCAATGTTTCGGGTGGGTTTTGCATGCAAAAGAGGAACTAGACATCTTGATCTTCACTTGAAAGCATCAGTCTTACCTATCGAACTCTTAACGGCTACACTGAAGCTTAGCATTTAAAACTGACCTCACCCAGGTTTTCTATTGCAACGTCTAAAAAAGGCAGCATATGAAGCTTATTGTCCACTCATTGAAATAACAAGCCTAATATTTCCCTTGCAAACCAGGGAGCAAATGTCATCCCCACAGGCCGGGAAGCTGTGCTCATGGGCATTTTCCTATTGGTACATTCATTAACTTAATGAAGCATCAGAACTCACTTGTATGTGTAAACACACATCTCTGTGTATGTATTTTGTTGTTTTCCTTTAATTAAACAGCTTTGCATTTTACTTCATGCTATTTTTGGTCTTCTCATGTTACAAAGCCCAGAACTGCTCTGGAGGAGGGACAGAGAGGATGTAATGATGCAATGAAGTCGTATTATATACGATATGTGAGTTATTAAGAGTACTGATGTGGGATTGCTGAGCTTGAGAGTGTAAAGACATCATTGTGGTGTTGTCAGCTATAAAAAGATTTGCTCTTGTGGTGTGCCCATTTCACATATATGAGAATTTTGTGTCAGCTGATATGTTGGTCCGGGGTTTGGTATGTTGACGTCATACCTGGGGTGTGCAGAGATTCTGTCATAGTGCTGTCACTGCCATTACCTGAAGCCCCAGAGCAGCTTCTCAGTGAGACCATCTCCAAAGGCAATGAAGGTCTAAACCAGGCCTTCTTACTGATGAGCCCATGACTCTTGTCCTGTCGGAACGCTGATGTTGCATTCTGTGAACACCTAACACTTCACCGCTAATATAGCCACTCACCTAGCAGATCACATCACGGCGCTAGATGGCCAGACTTTCCCCAGTGCCACACTTCCACGTGCTTCCTCTCTGACTCCTCTTGCTCATTAGTGGAGGGGGTTTTGGCCACGTCATGGTGCCAGGAATGGAGATGTGAGTATCCGGCAGGGCCACATACAAAGGGCGGACCTCGTGTCTCCCAGATGACATCACATTAATGACATCTGTTCTCCGCTGCAGATTGATTTCTGTCTGAGCATGTAGACGTCCTAATTTCTCTGATTCACACCATAGGTGCAGTATATACCTTATATGAAACAGACAGAGAGATGGTGTACATGGTATACAGACAGATGTTTGGATATACATGTTGTACCAACAGATAGAGGCTTAGGTGGACAGAATGTACAGACAAATAGATATTTGGATTTACGGGGAATACAGACAGCTAGATGTTCTTGTCTATAGGCTAAATGTAGTGATGTATGTTTGGATATATAACATGTACAGACAGATAGATGTTGGGATGTATAGAGTGCACAGGTAGATGTTTGGGATATATAGAGTGTTCAGATAGATGCTGAGATATATAGAGTGTACAGATAGATGTAGGGTGTATAGAGTGTACAGATAGATGTAGGGTGTGTAGAGTGTACAGATAGATGTTGGGGTGTATAGAGTGTTCAGATAGATGCTGAGATATATAGAGTGTACAGATAGATGTAGGGTGTATAGAGTGTATGAACAGTTAGACATAAAGTCCAGCTCCAGGTAGACTTGCTCTTCATTATGCTCAGTGGAGGATCAAATATTTTCAGAGTTCTTGGTTTTGCTGTATCACGTCACTTGTCTCTGTGGTTTGGGATGTGGACTCACTCTCAGCGTGTCGAGACCCGGTCCAGGAGGGAATCCCTGGCCTTCCTGCATGTGGCCTTTCAGGAAGTTGTCTGCATTCCCCGTCTTCCTGTTTGCTGTTTCGCTGAGCCACAGGAGGTGACCCCTGCCATGCCCTTTTTCCGGTATAGGCTACAGAGATTGTTGCTGATGTGACGTTACACACGAGTATGTGTGTGTGTGTGTGTGGGTGTGGGTGTGTGTGTGTGTGTGAGAGAGATGTCCTATTGTCTGCCCACTTATTCCCCATCACCACCCTCTAACCCCACTCCAATCGCGTCTGTTGAGATAATTGCCCTGTGTTTTCAGTGATTGACGTGCTGCTCTCAGGGTCCTGCCGGGCCGGCCCGGTCCAACAGTCAGGCCTCAGCTCCGAGCGCCCATGTTCTTCCTGAGTTGTGCCCCAGTTTCATAGTATTTCCCATTTCTACCTGCAGACTGCTACTGTTGTGCTGCTTTCCACTGAGTGCAGTGCTTTAGATCCTCAATAACCTTCACATCTCCACCAGTCCGGTGTGACACTGTGAGGGAGTGGTCCTACATGACTTCACCTCACTGGTTTCTCAGCATATGTAGATCAGAAAATGTTATTGGTGTCTCCTATGCTGGCTTCAGAAATATAGAAACGTGTATTTCTATAAGAGACAGAAATGTAAAATAATGGAATTTAGAAAAAGATTAAAAGGTATCTCAAGATTTATTCTACATGTACTGAAAGACACTGGGATATTCAAACAAGTTGTTCCTTGGTCAGGTGGTTGATTTAGGTGAAGATTGTCAGGTCAGTATGTAGTTCTAAACGTCCCTAATGTTCAGCTGTGCACTGCCCTCTGCTGCCCAGCACCAGGGATGATACTGGAACACTTGCTAAGGACTGTTAGTGGCAGCTGTGTGTGTGTGTGTGTGTGTGTGTGTGTGTGTGTGTGTGTGTGTGTGTGTGTGTGTGTGTGTGTGTGTGTGTGTGTGTGTGTGTGTGTGTGTGCGTGCGCGCGTGCATCTGCGTGTGTGTGTGTGTGCGTGTGTATGTGTGTGCGTGCGTGCGTGTGGGTGTGCGTGCGCGCGTGTGTGCATCTGCGTGTGTGTGTGTGTGTGTAGTACAGTAGTTTGTAGGGTGCTTGCGTGTCTGTATGCTGTGAAGTCAAAGACATTTAAACAAAGACAAGAAGGGAGGCAGCAGGGAGCTTTTGAAAGTTCAGGAAATTGTTTGCTTGTCTTGTACCAGTTCAGCCCAGATGAAGGTCCCAGTTATTTCTACAGTCTACACGACCTTTTCAGCTCACTGCACTCCTACTTAACTCCTTAACTATTTAACTTCTCGACTATTCCACCCTAAATTCACCTACTGTGCCATTCATTTTACATTATTTAATATTAATCAGATATTTATGACCTGTTCAACTTCTTATCTTTAAATGAGGTGCAATGTCAGTCTTGCAGATTTCGTCTAAACGAATATCGAACGTTTCATTTAAAGAAGAACACGGAGGCGTCCTGCAGTGCAGTGAGACAAGGACATGTGGTTTGATGTTCCTCACAGCGGCGTGTGAGAACAGGTTTGGCCTGCACGCCTCTGCCCTGGTCAACCATTGTTCCCTACTGTGTGGAACAGGGATATCTAGTTTCTCCTTCTCCCTGGGCACCATTCTGGGAACACCTTAAACCTGACTGAAACTGTTCCAGCTGCAAAGCATGTGTAGAGGAGCCAATTTATATTTTGTGATTTTTATTATTATATTTTTTATTGTTATAATTTCTTTAATTTATATTTTGTAAGGCTACACCTTACAATTTAGTCAGGTAGTATGGTGTGCTTTTCCGTAAGCACCTCCCCCCACGTACACGCCCACCCGAATGTCATGCTCAAACTCACTAATCCTCAAAATAAAATACTCTCTCAGAGAGAGCATTATCGTATGTAATTGGACACTGGCACACATTTTTATTTCAGAAGTGTTATTGTCTTCAGTGGGTGAAATATATTTTGAATGGGATTTAATGGCTTAAAAAATTCTTGCTTAAAATACTTAAGCAATATGTTTATAATATACATTTTCTTTAATAAACTGTAATATGACTTTTTGTTGTTTGGACACATGTGTTCCTATGTCTTAGGTCTTAGGCCATCAGTATCAGGCCATCAGTCGTGTAATAAGTTATTTCATGTTGCTAAGCTCACCAATGATTTCTTGCTACTTATAGTGTAGTAAAAACCACAGCTGGATAGCTTGCTTAGCTAGCACGGACACGTCTTTGATTCTCCTGAGAGAGCAGCCACTATCCAGTGTCACCCAGAGAAGGTCAAGTGAAGTCTGGCTGCTTCTGTGGGTTCTGCCTCCTTGCTGCAGTGACACACAGCTGACAAGAAAACCTCCCAGTCTCATTGCACTGAGAAGCCAGGTTTCTTTAAAAAAAAAAGGTTTACAGAAACTGATTAACAGCAGCAACAAAAGCAGTCTCTGTTCTGTAATCTACACACTGTTCCGGAAGGTTCCTCAGCTTTTAATGCTAAGCTAAAGCTATACTGCATTGACTTCCGCTGCACATGAGGACTCTGTCCTGATTTGGTGGTGTTTTCGTCAGGGCCCTAAGCTTGTGTAAGATAACTGGATTTGGAAGGCAATTCAGAGTTGAACACAGACCACAGAATCTAAAAACAGAGCTGACGAAGAAGTGCTCACCTTTCAAAATCTCCCTGTCACCTTACTCGTTAAAAAGACTGTGCTCGTTAAAAAATAATGCATATCCTTTTGATGTGAAAACTGTGTGTTCGCTGAACGTATTGTAGTAATGTTTTCCCTGTACAGGTAGTGGTATTCTGCTTATGCAGGGGTTAATAATTGACTTTATAGCCTCCGTACCTAATCAACACTGGGGGCTATGTTGATGACGCTTTAAAACTGTGGCCATTGGGTTGTATGCATTCATTATTGCTTTGTGCAGTGCAATGAAATATGCTAAGACAGTGGGGACATTCTTAGGTTCTTAGGTTTCAGCAGGACATAAGGGCTGAAGTGGTACGTGTGATGTGCACCTGAAGCACACACACAAAAAGGTACACACAGGTTGTTAGACTGTGGGAAGGGCCACGCTTAACTGAATGGAAGGAGGTGGGGAGGGAGTCTCTGACTTTGTAGCACCGCCGGCCGTGACGTGGAGAGAGGGCAGAGGTGGAAGGGAAGCAGAGGGAGAAAGAGACGAACGTGGAGGGAGAGAGAGGGCTGAGCAGGCAGACTTCAGCAGGTATCGTCTGACTTTCCAGAATGCTGGACTTGTACTACGCAGCCAAAGGTAAGAGCTTGCAAGCAAGAGTACAGTGGGAGAGAGAAAAAACAGAGAGAGAGAGAACAGTGAGAAAACAGGTGGAACACGTAGTCTTGGGCCCCTAACACACACTAGGTGTGTGTGGGGGTGGGTGGGGGGTGCAGGGGGTTGGAGAGTGAGAAGAGAGAAAGGCATTAAGAGTGAGGTGTCTCTGCTTCCTGTGTTCATGCATAATAAAGTGTCATGTCAGATTAAAGCTGTGCAGTAGCTTTTATTGTGGACTGTGGTGCAGCGTACTGTCCCTTAAATCAATACTTCTTCACTGAATCATGGGGCCTCCAAGCAAGCATGAGGTTCGGCTTGAGGAGACCGAGCTGTCAAACTGCAACAGCAGTGGAACTGTGGTTAGGATTAACCGCTAGGGTCTTGTTTGCGTATGGGTTAGGATTAGCATTGGCGTTAGGATTAGGATTTAGGTTTAGATTAGGGTTAGTTAATTCCCTTTTTGCTATTCGATTAGCTATTTCATGGACTGTAACAGTTATCCTGGAGTGAGTGATCAATGACACGTTGGACATGTTCGAGTCATGTATATGATCATGTTATATCCTGTCAGTCCATAAGTCCAAACTGATGATAGATATCTGTGACGGATACATGTGAAGAACATGAATGACCTAAGATCCTAAGTAAATTACAAAAGTAATGTCAATGAAAGCACCGAATGCTATTTAATTATACTCAGAAATGCATGCAGAATCCAACGCAGATATTTATGTATTGCTTATGATTATCTGTCCCTCTGTTACCATCCTGCAATGACTACATGAGCTGCTAGAAACAATCCAGGCTGCAGTGTTTTGGAACCTTTAATACATTTTACAGCGCTTTCAGAAGAAAGAAGGTTTCATTGTAACCGACAGTAAGTCGCATGCTAAATAGCAGCAGAGCATGTGGGTTGGGCCTATTAGTTCTCCTAACATGAAGAGGTTCTGGGCCAGCATAACAGGCAGCAGTGTTCAGAGCGTGGCTCCAGTAGTCTTCGGTGAGAGGCATGTTTCCACACTCTGGCCTTCTGGGTCTTCACTCTCACTAAAAGGCCTTCAGTGCTGCAGTGAGTGGGAACAGACCTTCACTACTTGCTGTTAATGCCAGAAGCCAGATGAAAGACCCCACACACATAGTGTCAAGCACTGTCTGGCCCAGCATTGTGTGTTTATCAGTTCTTTGCTGTGCTATTCGGGGCGAAGCTTGAAAGGCTCCAGCATTGTGCGTGCGTGCGTGTGTGTGTGTGTGTGTGTGTGTGTGTGTGTGTGTGTGTGTGTGTGTGAGTGTGTGTGTGTGTGTGTGTGTACCCTTATATCTGAGCAATGGAAGATGGTGAGGCATGTTTTTCCCCAGTCACATTGTTATACACAACAGTCTGTTTTCAGCTCATGCTGCAAGTCAGAGAATAAAGCCAGTTTAAAGGGTATGATTCGAATACTTTCTGCTTGCTTTCTATTGAGCATGATGAGTTTTTTAGTTAAAGACATACATATACAAAAACTGCTATGATTTGTGAACTATTTGCAGTCTAAACCTTCCATATGTTATATAGTATAATAGTCACTTTAAATGTAGTATAATAGTATGTAGTCACACACCCAGGAGGTCCACATAACACCTTTCCAGCAACAATCCCTGCTTGTGCTGGAGCTGTAGCTGGTTTCCAGCACTTAGTAAACCTTTTTAGAACCTTTCCACTGGTTGGACAGCCAAGCAATGTAGGCACGCCATAAACTGGACACAGAAGTCAGAAGACGATGTGTAAACAGAATGGTAATAATGTGACAGTAATGTGTTTGTTTCTTTCATGGACCACCGATGAGTCACTGCTGCAGTTTTTGCTGGTTTTCTTTTAAGATATAAAAGGCAGAAAGCGAGTAAACAGCTTTATGTGGTGAGGCCAGAGCTCCGCCTTTCAGCTCCGCATCACAAGTGCTTTGGTTCCAGACCAGTGACATTATGGAGCCAGAAAGGCATCAATTTTGTTGGTTGGGGTTTTTTTTTTTTTTTTGCGGTGGAAAAGTGTGGAACTGTTTGAGATTTTGGCATCAGCAAACCAGCAACGGCACCATGCCAGTGGAAAAGTGCTGAGGAGGTACCAGCTAAGAAAATGTCATCCAGTAGAATCTTTTTATTGAAATCTCATCTATTTTTTCTTTTAAACTTGGACATTTCAAATGTCAAGTCTCAGTCATTTGACCCAGCGTGTAATTCCCCTCACTCCTGTGTGAAATTGATGCTGAATGGTTGATGGTTGGCTGTGGATGGTTTGTGTGCCTGGTTGGCTGTGGATGGTTTGTGTGCCTGGACAGCTGTGGATGGTTTGTGTGTCTGGATGGTTGGCATAATGGGTCTATGCTCATACAGGACATCCATCTGCTATGGTCCTGATATTAACAATGGGGACATTTATGTGAGAGTCATGCACAAAGTGTTAGTTGAAATAAATGTAATTTTATTATAGTAGCAAGAAGAGTTTTATAATGAGACTAAAACAGATCAAAATATAGCATTAGTAAAAGGAGTTGGAAGATAAAACACAATTGAAACAATGAACAACAAATGCCTTAAACCTAATCAAAATAGGTAAGTTTTAAATGTATTTCATGTCAGTGGTTGTGTAAGGTCCTGTGCCTGCTGATTCCTCTAAGAGGAGTGCAGTTGCCAGCAATCTTCTATCCCTTCATCAGTGGTCAATTTCTGACCAATCAGGACCTGCGTACTGGATATTTATCCAGTCAGTAGTGTTCATACTCTGGGGTGGAGAGAATAATGATGCCAGTCAGTAGATGGGCTGGTGTCTGAAATGGTGCTCATACAAAAGGCTTAGGCTTAGGGTTAGGGTTTCAGACATGTGTGCTTAAAAAGGTAATGTGTGATAGTGTGTGTAGGTACATGGCAGGTCTCACAAAGCCTCACAAAGGTCTCCCAAAGCCTTGCAAAGGTCTCACAAAGCCTCACAAAGGTCTCCCAAAGCCTCACAAAGGTCTGAAAAATAAAAAATTGTATTTTAGCTTTTATTTAGAAAATTTAAACATATCCTAGTTTCACCTCTTAGTGATTTGTGCTGGGTTTATATGTAAATCCATTTTTGTTTCCATGATTTCTACCTTCATCCAGTGAAAGAAAAACATGATGGGTAGTGTGAAAGTGTATTTCCTGCAGGACTTTGTTTTGCTTTTCTGCTAAGCATCTTTTCTGCTAAGCATGTTTTTTGTCTTTCAATTATGAAGTCATGAAGTTTCTAGTTTTTAACAGTGCACATTTTTTATTTGATGGACTGCAATGAATGCTTAATGTTTTCACATTTTCAGGGAAATATTTAATGTTTTAAGTCTTGAAACTGTGAATGAATGTACATTGTCTTTGTCCAACTACCTGTTTAATTTGCTGATGCCTATTTGTCAAATCATTGCCTACTATAGACCAGTAGGTGGCACTGTTTGAAAGCTAACTTGTACCCTCTACAGTGGAAGGGTATTTTACACCCTCCACTAATAACCATATCTGAGGACCTGGTCTGTATCCTCTTATAGGGCCTTCTTTAGTTAAAGTAGGTTATTTAGTTGAAAACCTTGGTAAAAATAAACGGACTAACTCTTGGTGTGGTTGTACTGTGTTCTTTTGCAGGTGAGTTGCTGTTTTTTTTACCATTTTACTGCTCTGACGAAGATATCCTCCAAGACATCTACTCTAGATGTGCCTGAGCATCAGCACCAGGCCTCCAGAAGATGCAGCTCACCAGCTCCACAGCCCTCAGCGCTCACCACACTCCTACACATCACCACACACACCTGCTGTGAGGAACCAGTGAGGATGCTCTGGTTCAGAAACACATCTTCATCTGTGAATCACATTGCATGGTTTGCATGTGGATACTATTGCTATAACTGAAGAAAGAACAAATATTTGCAGATTTTGTATGATTACTATCTCTCGTAGTCTGAGGGTTGAATGAGAGGGTTGGGATAAGTACAGTAAGTCATTTGCAACAGGAGGCGATGGGGAACAAACAGGTTGATTCACACACCCACCCAGGCACACACACACACGCACATGTTGATTTACACACCCACCCAGGCACACACATACACACACACATACACACACACACACACACACACACACACACACATACATGTTGATTCGCACCCACATACATACACACACGCACAAACACACACACATGTTGATTCACTCACACACACATACACACATGCACAAACACACCCACACACACACACACATGTTGATTCACACACCCACCCAGGCACACACACACACACACACAATGAAAGCATAAATCAATCTGACAAAACTCCTCGGGGGGGAAATAAATGATGAGAACTGAAGGAGGTTGCGCTGTTCTTCAGAACTTGCGCCTTGACTTGCCTTTGTGGACCCGTGGACATGCCTGGCATTCCTCTGGATCGTAATGCAGCCCCGTGCAGCCGTGACTCACGGAGGTGCAGCTCCAGTGTAAAACAGCGTCCGGAGCAGCTCCAAGACCACCAGCTGTTACCTCATTAGCTGAAACATTCATAGCTCTCACAGCTCTTAGAGGGCAAACTGGAGACAAACAAAACATACCTTTTGATTTCAGACAATGTTTTTATTTTTATATGTGGTAACTTGTGCTTTGTAGGACGACTATGCAGTGCAGTAAGGAGTCTTGTCTCCGTAGCACTGCTGAGTGGACATCCCCCTGATTTACTACATATGTAAAAGGTGTCTCTGTATATGAATAGCAGGTGGCAAAGCATCTGATTTTCATTAGATAAATAATAAATAATTATGTTGTCTATGGAGGTCAAATGAAAAATCAAAAACTGCCACAGTATGGAAGACAGTCTTGAGCGGGCAAGGCGAAAACTGAGTGAGGTGTGATGTTTCATGCAAACAAGTGAAGCCACCTTTAGACCTGTGTGTCTGCTTCAGGCTCTACTGTGATGCTAATGTAAATACAGCAACAGATGCATGTGGTTTGCATGTGTTGTGCCTGAGGGAGAGGCCGTAAACACACATTGGGGTGGAGTCTCTCACAGCAGTTCCTGCTTCTGTGCTCTAGCCAAAACAGTTTGTGCACACCGCCTGAGGGGCTCGGCCATGCAGAAAAAAGATATAGTTGCTCTACCAGACATTAATGGATCTTCAAAATGGCAAAGAATACCGACTTTGATGTCATGACCCAACACGCCCTTCAGCAACACATTGCGCAACCGTGCAGAGACATCTGCATGGCTGAAGACCTCATACTCCAGTTTACTACACAGCCACGCAGCTAGAGAAGCTAGACACTATTATTGTTGGCAACATTTTATTTTTCTCCATTCCCTCTTGCACCTGCCCCCTCCCTCATTGAATTACCATATCAGTTCAGTTGACATGGATCCTCTTTTTCATGCACACTGGCATGGTCTATGATCTATGGCATGGTCTATGATCTATGGCATGGTCTATGATCTATGACATGATCTATGGTCTATGACAGTCTATTATCTATAACATGGTCTATTGTCTGTAATATAGTCTATAATCTATACATGGTCTATGGCAGGGGTAATCAATTAAATCTTTCCGCGGTCCATTTTTGGCAGATAGCTCAGACCTTAGGTCCGGGTTCGCGGTGGCGAACGAAAGTTGTTGAGCGGGGGGGGGGGGGTGGCGAACGAAAGTTGTTGAGCGGGGGGGGGTTGAACGTAACACTCAAATGGGTGGTGAACGTAACACTCGTCTGAAAATAAATTCTCCGTTTTAAAATATAGTCTCCCGTTAAAATTTTTTTGGCATTTGGGTCCGTATCCAGTTAATCAGGAATGTGATTGGGTCCGGACAGGACGGCGTTCGGGTCCGGATCCGGACCGCGGTCCGCCATTTGGTGATACCTGGTCTATGGCATAGTCTATGGTCTATGACATGGTCTATGGTCTATGGCATAGCCTATGGTCTATGACGGTCTATGACATAGTCTATGGTCTATGGCATAGTCTATGGTCTATGCCATGGTCTATGGTCTATGACATGGTCTATGGTCTATGGCATAGTCTATGGTCTATGACATGGTCTATGGTCTATGACATGGTCTACGGTCTATGACATGGTCTATGGTCTATGGCATGATCTATGGCATAGTCTATGGTCTATGACATGGTCTACGGTCTATGACATGGTCTATGGTCTATGGCATGATCTATGGCATAGTCTATGGTCTATGACATGGTCTATGGTCTATGACATGGTCTATGGTCTATGACAGTCTATTATCTATAACAGGTATCACCAAATGGCGGACCGCGGTCCGGATCCGGACCCGAACGCCGTCCTGTCCGGACCCAATCACATTCCTGAATCCTGAATTAACACTAGAGCTCTAGTGTTAACTGGATACGGACCCAAATGCCAAAGAAATTTTAACGGGAGACTATATTTTAAACCGGAGAATTTATTTTCAGACGAGTGTTACGTTCACCGCCCATTTGAGTGTTACGTCCGTCCCCCCCCCCCCCCCCCCCCCCCGGTCAACAACTTTCGTTTGCCACCGCAGACCCGGACCTAAGGTCTGAGCTATCTGCCAAAAATGGACCGCGGAAAGATTTAATTGATTACCCCTGATCTATAACATGGTCTATTGTCTGTAATATAGTCTATAATCTATACATGGTCTATGGCAGGGGTAATCAATTAAATCTTTCCGCGGTCCATTTTTGGCAGATAGCTCAGACCTTAGGTCCGGGTCTGCGGTGGCGAACGAAAGTTGTTGGGGGGGGGGCGAACGAAACACTCAAATGGGTGGTGAACCTAACCGGTTTAAAATATAGTCTCCCGTTAAAATTTTTTTGGCATTTGGGTCCGTATCCAGTTATTCAGGAATGTGATTGGGTCCGGACAGGACGGCGTTCGGGTCCGGATCCGGACCGCGGTCCGCCATTTGGTGATACCTGGTCTATGGCATAGTCTATGGTCTATGACATGGTCTATGGTCTATGGCATAGTCTACGGTCTATGACATGGTCTATGGTCTATGACATGGTCTACGGTCTATGACATGGTCTATGGTCTATGACATGGTCTATGGTCTATGACATGGTCTACGGTCTATGACATGGTCTATGGTCTATGGCAGGGGTAATCAATTAAATCTTTCCGCGGTCCATTTTTGGCAGATAGCTCAGACCTTAGGTCCGGGTTCGCAGTGGCGATCGAAAGTTGTTGAGCGGGGGGGGGGGGGGGGGGGGGGGGTGGCGAACGAAAGTTGTTGAGCGGGGGGGGGGGGGGGGGGGGGGGGTGTGTGAACGTAACACTCAAATGGGTGGTGAACGTAACACTCGTCTGAAAATAGATTCTCCGGTTTAAAATATAGTCTCCCGTTAAATTTTTTTGGCATTTGGGTCCGTATCCAGATAATCAGGAATGTGATTGGGTCCGGACAGGACGGCGTTCGGGTCCGGATCCGGACCGCGGTCCGCCATTTGGTGATACCTGGTCTATGGCATGATCTATGGCATAGTCCAGGGGTAATCAATTAAATCTTTCCGCGGTCCAGATAGCTCAGACCTTAGGTCCGGGTCCGCGGTGGCGAACAAAAGTTGTTGAGCGGGGGGGGGGGGGGGTGGCGAACGAAAGTTGTTGAGCGGGGGGGCGAACGTAACACTCAAAAGGGTGGCGAACGTAACACTCGTCTAAAAATAAATTCTCCGGTTTAAAATATAGTCTCCCGTTAAAAATTTTTTGGCATTTGGGTCCGTATCCAGTTAATCAGGAATGTGATTGGGTCCGGACAGGACGGCGTTCGGGTCCGGATCCGGACCGCGGTCCGCCATTTGGTGATACCTGGCATAGTCTATGGTCTGTGACATGGTCTACGGTCTATGACATGGTCTATGGTCTATGACATTGTCTATGATCTATGGCATGCTCTGTGGTCTATGGTCCTATCTTTGCCATTATTTACTAAAGGGGAGAGTGGGTTATACACAGAGGTGCCACAGTGGTAGACTGAATGAAAACAGACTGTTAAACAATCTAGAGTGGTACACTGGTACATCTTGGCTTGAAATATTAGCCCTTAGAATGGTCCTGTGTATTGAGTGTGCCATGTAATTTCTATAGGGAACTGATAGGCTGAGCAGTGATGAAACCTGATGATTGTTCATGAGTTCTCACCACACCCGTGTACAATGAGTTGCAACCATGCAGCCTTTCATTAGCTCCGTACACTAATACTGGGTGGAGAAATGTGTCCTTAGTGTTCCTAGGCGTTTCGGCGGCTCTCAATCATACCAAAACAAACCACCTCCAGTCATGAAAAACTAAAGAACTGTTTTGTGGAATTTGTGAAATTCTGGGTTGTGTTAAAATGCTTTGCTGTATAAACTCCCCATTCTTTGATATGGGTGAGGTTTGGAATGAACTGGCTTTGAATAACCTTCTGTGGCCATCATCCAAATCTGTGTAAGATGCCATTCTCTGAGAATACACATATGGACGAAAGTGAGCAACTGTTCGTACTTGTGGAAGACATGCCTCGTATTGACTACTGCATACCTGCAACGGCTCATTTAAAGGCCATAAAACGTCTGAGCATTAGACATAACAAGTCCTGGAGTGTGAGGAGAATGTTCTGTTTGTGGTATAGGAGCACTTTAAGTGGACATATTATTTTAAAAAATCACATTTTCAGTATATTTATATACTATAATAAATATAAATATAAATATTTTGATATCTTGAGTTCCCACCAATCCATAAGCTGTGAAATAAGACAGTTCAGCAGGATGCCTACATCAGAAGAGATCCACCCATGGCCTGACCGCTTCTTTTGTGAAGGTTCACTTTTTTCTTGCATGTGCCAGACCTGCTAGTATTTTGTCTCAGCTAAGTGTTAATCATGGGAGCTGCTTTGTTGTTGACTGCACAGACCAGCACAAATCGCTGCATTGGCCCCCAGCCACAAAGGACAGAAGAGCTGAATCAATAATGCTTATTTATTTATTTTTTCATGTCTCCGCTACAATTGCCCAAATCCTGTATGTGTGTGTGCTAGCTAGCCGCTTTTCTGGTGTGGGTCAGAAGAAGACAGGACGGGGGAAAAACTGTTCCTTAAAAGAGGGATCAATATTAGGGATCAATACCTCTTCATTTGTTAGCTGTTTAGATTAATGTCTGTAAGATGAACTTCTTCATATCAACACAAGAATAACATAAGAGTAATATTTCCACACAGGTGATCGGGATAATTGACTTTAGCATGTAGTAGGGAAAAAAAGTGTTTACATCTATTATTTGGCTAGGGTTTTACTTGTCAAATAATAGTATTTGGTTTAGTGTTTATGTATGTATGGTATTGTGTGCTGCAGTTACAATGAGCAGAGATCTGACATTAGAGCAAATTCAGGCTCTGACGGGCAGAAATGTTTTCCCGGGGTTCACGTGGAGGAGGAGTTAGGGGAGGAGTTGGGCAGTGGCTCATTATCATTTAAAGGAACATACACCGGCTGTTTTGAACTGGGCTGATTTTACAGTGTAAGAAGGGTGATGTGGTGATTGATTCTCGTGGTATTTTGACCAAAGTACGTCACAGACATCTTCTCAAGACCCCAGGGGATGTGCTAGTGAAAAGGGGGTGTAACAGGAAGGAGATTTTAATCACTTTGTGGCTATTGATATGGGCCTGTTCAGATGTACCTGAATACATAGACTTACAGGGTTTAGGTGTGTCAGTTTACTGTTGGAGCAAAACTATGCAGAAACAGAGTAATACTGGACATTACTGATGGCCAGCTAAGCTAAAATCATAAAGGTTGCATTGTTTCACATTATGAAAGAGTATGAGTATACTCACATATCATCATTAGTACAATTCCACCTTTGCTGAAACATTTAGATTTTAATTCCTACTTTAATTACACATTTCACACATTTTACACTCTACGTTCTATCACTTGCTATGAAAAGCTTACACATCCCAACCATCTGACTAAGGAACAACGTTGCCTGAAAATAGAATGCAGTGGAGTAAACATACAATACAATACAATCAGGCCCTCTTGTGGCCTGAGTCTGTGAACAGATCTAACGGATGAAGCTTTCAGATACACAATAAAGGCTCCTCAGTGAAGACATGGTCATCCAGAGCCCACACAGTGGTGAACACAAGTTTTCTTTATTTGTGAGGGGGGGGGGGGGGGGGGGGGGGGTTGCTGAGAATCATCCCAAATGTCAGTGCTTATAGCGATCCTCTTTTTCACTCAAGAAGAAGGAATGTGACCGATTCACTTGCTCCAGGTGGGATTTTTTTTTACAAGCTGAGATTTGACATGAATCACATCCTGTGTGTGTGTGTGTGTGTGTGTGTGTGTGTGTGTGTGTGTGTGTGTGTGTGTGTGTGTGTGTGTGTGTGTGTGTGAGTTTATTTATTCCACCATTGTTATGTACATCTACTCGGGAAGGTGAGTAATTTGTTGCTTCTTATTTATAATGTTGGGTGCATATTTATGGTATTGCTACCAAAACCCATAGCCTCCCTATGTCAGTTTTGCTTTGCAGTTGCTAGGGAAAACAGCAGCTTTTAACTGACCACAGATCAGGGCAGGGAGCATATTTGCCCAACCTACGGCTTGTGACTCATGTCCCCATAGCAACCAAACGATCTGGCTGGCCACACCCTCTTGTGGCTTTGGACTGCTTACTCACTGGTCAAACATTTAAAGAGTTTTATAGTGTTTTCTTCACATCACCACAGCGCTAATCTCTCACATACTTTTCCCATGGTGGCACTGTTCCTTTGCTAACATTTGCTGATACCATTTTCCTTTCTTCTGATGTGTTGACCTGATATGATATCTGAACCTCAGTACATGTTGATTCTGTCCTAAGTAAACATGTGGGATCTGCTCTCTGGGTCTCTGGGTGGCACACGACCCGAGCCATGTCACCGGTCACCTGGCGTCACTCTCCACAATCAGCCATTTTCTGCCCTCTGCCATCCCAGTCACACATTAGCTAAGTACTGCAGAGCTTGTAAAACAGCAATTTAACACTGAAAGTAACGCCATCCCTTGGAAAGTGTTTGGTGTTCCACCTACCAGACATGATGTAATATCTAGCATTTGAACTGTGTTTATATCACAATCGTTTTTTTTCAGGATCACATCTCTTACACATGTGATGTTTAACCTCATGTAGGTGCATTATCCAGTATGTTCACAGTATACTACAAGAAACTACATTTCCTGTCTGACAGTATTAGCTAACAGTTCCCTCCCTAACAAGAAAGCAACACACTTCAGTAAATAGAGAAGCTAATGCTGTGGTAAATCAGCAGGCTTAGCGTGGCGTTGCTATAGTGAAGACATTCGTGCCCATGAGACTTCATCTGTGCCATGGCAATTACTGACCCAGCAGTCACAAAACAATATCGCTTAGGATAGCCTGGTGTGGTCTGGGACACCACTGTACAGGCTCAAGTGTAAACATGATCCCGTTCTATGACGTTTAATGACAACTGTGTGGGAGGAAATCTGACATCTGTGTTCCGATGTCAGAGGCCATAGTGGGTATCCATGCCTCTGCTCGAGCTGACCAATCACGGTGAGCCTCATGTCTGGCTGTCGCTGGCTGTGCCGAGGCCCAAATGCTCATTCTCTCACCTCACCTCGTCCCCAGCCCGGCAACCGACTTCACTCTCGGTCACGGGGCGCTAAATTAGTTAGCGCCTGAGAATGAGCCGTCCGTGTCGGTGCCTGGGTGTCACCACAACAATGCGGTTGTGCTGGTAGATGCCTGGAGATGCAGGACAGGAAGGAGCAGGAGGACAGTGTTGGCTTGGGCAGATTTATGAGCTGTATGTCGTATGTTTGTGGCAAGAGGATGAAAGGAGGCTCTTGTTCCTTCTCTGCACCCCCCATCCGGTTCACCCCCACCTGCCTCTGCTTCTGCTCCCATCCTGCACACAGCGGGAGGGACAGATCTCACACGGGCTGCTAGGAGGGAGCTGGTACCTTAAGCTCCTTGCTGCTGGGGCTGGAGTGGATGGAGGCTTTGCCCAGGGCCTCTGGTGCAGAGATCAGCCAGAGCTGGGGGAGCATGGGTGATGTCCTGGGAGACCGCTTCTGGCGCAGCAGAAGGAAAGGTAGGTGGGGGACGTAGAGTTTGGCCTGCTATCGACACTTGTTGACTTTAACAGTGGGTGTGGTTGTAGTGTCGTCCCGCTGTCCACACATGACTGACGCCTAGCCTTAACACCACAAACACACCTTCGCTCACTAGTGAAAAATCCTCTTACAGTTTACCTCTACCAAAGAGATATTCACAAACTGCTTCCTTATTTCTTGTCAGCTGAGCCCCTTTGTCTATTTTTACTTTGTTGCATCTCATTGCAAATTGTCTGCTACTTTCTCTCCCAGTCCAGAATGTGTCATCGGTCATATTTCTTTTGAAGTGGTTGGCATTCTGTGGATGGTAGAGGCCGCCCAATTTGGCTTCTCAGCAGACCCTGTTCCAGTTTATGATTGGGAGCAGATTTGTTCTCATGTTGGTAACTCTGGGTAAGCGGTGTGTTCTGCTGCTCTCCCGTGCTGGGCCTCGGCTTCCCTACAGCTCTGCCTCTCTCCCAGGTTCCCTCAAGGGGAGCCGGAAAAGTTCGAGGCTGTTTTAAATTCCCTCCGATCTCATATGAGGGCCTCTGCCCTTTGAGCTGTTTACTGCACACAAAACCCATGTTTTTGTGCCTTCATTGTGTGCACAGTGTGTAGCACCAACTCCAAGCCCGATTCTCATTTAGACCCATAACTTTTGGTTAGCAAAGAGAACAGAGAGAACTACAAAAGAGAATTTCTGCTTGGTCATGCCACACAATGCGAGGCGGGACCCTGCACTGAATGTACGAGATACACACGGCCTATGGGCCACTGCAGTTTATGGCATTGTGCCATTGTGCACAGTTAATTCTACCACTACTGTGGTCAGTTGTAGGAGCAGGGGGTGGGGTGAGGGTGGGAGGGGTTGCTGGGGAGAAAGGCCAGGGGCAAATAGGAGTGAGTAAGCGAGTTAGGAAGAAGGTGCTCAGTGAAGGGTAATCATGCACTTAGTGTTTCTTTCCACACTGGAAAAGCAGAAATGAATGTGATCTATGACTCATGTTGAAGAGAACATAATGGAGTCTTGTGATTTTTACTTGAACAGTTACATCATTTTACTACTTTTCCATATGCACTTTAGGCACTGGGGGACTGTAAATGGCTGTTTCGGCTTCCTGATGTCTAATTCTGCACACTGATATTAACACTGGTGTAGCCCTTGCCTTTAAGGTTAACCTATGTACATATCTCAAATATGTTACATGTTCATATATATATAGAGAGATATGCATATATATATATATATATATATATATATATATATATATATATATATATATATATATATATATATATATATATATATATATATATGCATATCTAAAATACTTACGATTTGCTGCCTCTCTGCCCGCTTTGCTTCCTGAATTCCTGCTCAATAGCATCTGTTTTCCCCTCTCTGTAATCAGCCTCCCTTGTGTGCCTGCATCCCCTTGTTCAGTCTTGTTTGGTATTCTTGCATCATCTGCAGACATGGAATGACTGACAGGTTATTGCTCTTTGTTCTGGCCCTCTTTGGATTTTAGGGCCTGAACCCTGAAGCCGCTGCCAATGTGCTAATTGCTTGTGCTTGTTGATCTACAACCTGAAGCAAAATATATTTTAAGGGTGCGCAGGTTTGAGAGGGCAGAGAATGACCTCTTTTTCTCCAAAGACAATAAGTTGGGTTCAGTGTAAGTGGTAGAGACGGTTGGACAATGATCCCGGTAAAGTAGACTCTGGTGTTTTGATTGGTTACTGAGCTAGAGATCACTGCTGGAAGGTGTTCAGGTCAGAGGTCAGAGCAAGACTTAAGGAGCATGAGTGAATTAAGCATCAGGAGTTTGGAGCTTGCACAAGGGAAGTTGAGACAGGTGTGGGAGGGGAGCTGTTAACATAGACATTTCAAGTGCTATGACTTCGTCTTTAAACATCACGGGAAATTAAATTCCTTGCTGTTGAATACTTGACCCAAGATGTTTTATTTGGCCTCATGGAGGCAGTTCTGTTGATGATTCACTTTTGAGAGTAATCACACATCTCTTCCTCCTTACATTACCACAGAGTGCTTTAAAAGCTGCAGTTGTAGTTCATGATTACTTTCAAATTTGAAAGTAATCATTCAGCCAGTGTTAATATTGCAGTAATGCAAAAAATAGATATACCTTCACTTAACCTAACAGTACGGTTGCAATATACCTCAAGACCATAACCTGATGTATAAATATATCTACAAACCTGTGAAGGCTGGACTGGTTTGATTACTTCCTGGGTATGAACAGGTGCTGGTGACCATAATGTATCAGCTGCTAGTGAGAAAGGACATTCTGGAGTCATCATTTTCTCACTGGAGAAGCTGAAACCTTGTACCCAGCACCACAGAATTTTACCACAGCACCTACACAAATATCTAACAAATGACAGTCTAAAGAGCTGATTCCATTTACATGTCAAATAGTTTAACCATGTACTGATCTATTCTGTACTTTAAAATGATCTGTTGAAATAAAGAAATTCTTGTTTAATTGAAGTACGTTTTGTATAAGGACATTAAATAAATATATTTAATATACTCTCAGTTCAGGTATTATGGTATAATACTTGATATAGGTAATATAGTTTAACATAAATTTAGTTAGTTGGTATATCTTGACCTCTAAAGTATTATAATATGAGCGAGAATAAGAGTAGAATCAAACACTGTCTTCTCGCGATTTGCATTTAAGATGAAGCATGCAAATATTGCCGTCCTTTGCAAATCTACAAAGATCTTTCGTTTATTTAATTTCCAAATTCATATGTGTTTTCTCTAGTATTCCAAAAAGGTTGCAGTCGCTAAAGATAAAGTTTAAAAGCCATAAATCTCTGTAGAGGTGTTGGATTGGCCACTAAAGTGTGTGGGGAAATTCAGCCAGTGCTGGTGTCCTCGCATATCCACAAGCTGATCTACAGCTCAGCAGATCTAGTGTGTGTGTGTGTGTGTGTGTGTGGGGGGGGGGGGGGTCCATCCAGATTCACTGAAATCTGTGCTGCTCTAGGCACAGTAAGTGTTGAGCCCAAGTCGACACTGAGTATTCTCCACAAGATTGTGCAACTGTTTTACCAGCCATGGCAGGCTCAGAGATGAACATCGTGACGGTTCACACCACAGAGCTTCAAACATGGACGGGCAAAGATGTTCCTGAACACAGAAGGTTAAAGCAGCACAAAACAAACGAGGATGAAATGTTTGAGGCTAAAATAACAAGACCTTTCAGTCTCATTACTTGACAAATCATTATTTAGCTGGCATAGCTGCTCAAAGACGTGATTCCAGAAGATTGGTGACCTTTGCCAGCAGTTTGAGCGAGGGGCACGTGTGGTCCAGGCCAGCAGAACCTCTACAGTAGGCCAAGTGCCAGATATGCAGGCGTAGTTCTCACACATCTATTCTGGGCTCTCAGGGCCAGCTGCACTACTGGAAAGTCTGACTGGATGCTCTCCAAACCTAAAATAAATGTGATTCTATTGTTTCTTATCCATTCTCAATTCTGTTAGGTTGCTGTTTTTTATGGATCTTCTTGGTATTTACTTGTCTTAATCTTTATTTCAAATAAGGGTGTGTGTGTGTGTGTGTGTGTGTGTGTGTGTGTGTGTGTGTGTGTGTGTGTGTGTGTGTGTGTTTTCCCACACTTTGTGAGGGCTATAGCTTGATGCAGTATCTTGTCCACAGAGACAACAGAGCACTTGTGTAAGTCTCTCTAGATCAGAACATCTGTTAATACTGGCAATTCCTCAGAATTGCATTAGTAGACATTTATTGTGAAATTTTCAGAGTAGTTTAGAATCACACACTTGTTTTAGAAAACCAGTGGTTGAGATTTTGAAAAATTTGGAAAATATTATATTACAATATTGCAAAATATTGCATTGTAGACTTTTTTTGTTCTGCAAAGAAGAATCTGATTGTCACAGAGCTTTACTTGCCTTTCTGGAAACGTGCCTTGAGGTGAACTCTCCTGCAAATGATTTCATCTCACCATTGGAACTGGAATGTGCCTGCTCAATAAAGCTCGGTGAAGGGCGTGTACCTTTTGTTGACAGTGTTCTTGAGAAATGGGTTTTTGTAAGATCAGACTGGACCTGACGGGCTAAGCATGTCTGACATGCCTAGTAAAGGTGTGTTGGACAACGTTAACTACTTGTGTGCAAAGTTTCATTTTAAAACGTTTCTCTATCCACCCATTGCCTCTTTACTGTATGCACCTGGAGATGAATAGGCTGGTTAGCTTCATTCCTCTGCTAGTAATCACATTTGGTATGCAGGAAACCCAAGGAACAATTTTCAGTACATTCTGGTCATGTACAATATCTGGTGTCATGGACATTTTATTTATAACTGAGGAGCTCATATAAGAATAAATCAAGTGCTGCTACATATATTTTAATTGTATGAAGTATAATGCAGAGCAGTGGTGTCCTCAGATGCTGCTGGATGCTTGGTCATTAGTCATGCACGTTTTATTGGAGACATGGACTGATGGGATTGGTCGTTTTGCTCTTCTTTGTGTTTCTTGTTTGTTTGTTTGTTTGGTTGTTTCCCGTGTTTTTGTGTAAATATGAAGGGTTATAATATTGCCTGGGGGTGTTGTGGTACTTTTTAAAAAAGTAAAGTTCTCTTCAGGACTTCTCTACTTTTAATATTGTGCAACACACACACCTACCTAAATCAAGTGCAGTCAGCTACATAAATGTAGTGCACACCCACCTACCTAAATCCAGTGCAGTCAGCTACATAAATGTAGTGCACAGCCAAATAGATAAAACTAGTGCACACCCACCTACCTAAATCCAGTGCGGATTTGTGAATAGTTTTAAAAAGATTTTAAGGATGTTTTAATCACTGGAAATTTTAATATTCATATGGCTTCAACCACAGATGCTATGCTAAACCATTTTTACAAACCTATTAATTTCTTTTGTTCTCTTTTATTATACGTCAGGCTTCAGTCATTAACATGGCCATGCGAAAGAGCTGTCATTGAATTAAACATTAATGTCCCACAAATAATAAATGTCTACCTGTACCCAGACAAAGTGTGATAAGAGATGTATTACCGTTATTGCCACTAAACACTATCCTGCAGCTCATTCTCCTGTAACCCTCTCATAACTTTCTCTTCTCCTACCTTCTTGTGATAAGCCTCAGAAATGTGAGTCTAGACCGACACGATGTTTCATTATCATGGATGAAGTGCATTGCTGAGCTTATCCAGCTGGAGTCTCCCTTCACTTCCCAGGCCTTTTTCTTCACATTTACATTATCTTGAGCGAAGCTCCAGAATTCTGGTTCTGACTTGCACACTTCTTTTTTGGGCGTGTCTTTTGTTTTGGTCACAGCATCTCTGTATTGTGATCTGTTAACTGTTAGCTACTTTCATTATTTCATTATTTTTTTCCTTCATTTGTTTTTGCTCTTTTCTATGAAGCAGTTTGCAGTGCATGATTAGATGTGTGCACTCTGATGTTTTACACAGCTGTGGTTAGGTTTCTTTTTTAGCAATTATTGAGCTGATGTGTATAGATCAGACTCTAAAGGAGGATATTCAAGTTCCTTGGAAAGTTCCTTTCTCCTTGACAAGAAAGGGAAGGATAATTCAGTGAGTAATCTAAAGACCTTTGATGCACTTCCATCTCCATTTTTCATTTTCCTTATCACAGTAGCGGAGACTACAACCCTTACGTTCACTTTGAAAGTTTTACAGTGCCAGCTCAAATTCGCTCTTTCACTCTCTCACACTCACCAGCATTCAGGGTGACAGATAAATACAGAGACAGATGTAAAGAGCAGAAATGATAGAGGGGTGTGAAATCAGATATCTTGTTCCGGGTTGTTCAGAAAGGTTAGCTCCGACGTACAGATCTTTATATAGTGATGGGTCTCAGAGGCAGTTCAAGCTCTCTGGCTAAATCAAGACATGGACTCTAGTAAAACGCTCCAGTGATTCTTTCAGCCTGTTGCATCATTTCAATGAACTATCAAGAGTGTTTTAAAAGCACAAGTGTGTTTGCAGCTCCTCTTTTGTAGTCTGCTCACAATTTAAGTTTACTTTGAAAATACATTTTATTATATGTTTTGATTGATTAAAGATTGTTTTCTGTTCTTGATCTTAGTGCCTCAAAATGTTTTTTGTCTTAGCCATTTCTCCCTACGTCGGCACTAAAAATGTCAGCATTGTAAGCCGCAGAAAAATAAGCTGTGATCTATTAGTCGAGACTTTCTGAACGATTCAACACTGTTCTCTTCAGCTCTATATCTGTACAGTCTCGTTTGCTTTGTCATTTGAATATTATCTATCTCATATCTCCTGTGTCAGGATAATTTTCTCCATAATCTCTTATCGATGGACAACTGGCACTCCTACTCAGGAGCTCACCTGCTGCTCTATAATAAAATATTAGGTGACAGAAAGGTTTCAGGAGGAACCATAAAGAGTGTCTCTAGGGCAAAAGGCTTCACGTCACATGATATGGCGCGTACAAACTTGGTCCACTGTGCGTAGGTGTGAATGGCTGATGTGTATTTCCAATATGGTATATGCCTGAGGGGTGCCTCCTTTTCTTAGCCTTGCTCCTCACTGGCCAATCCACTCTCTCCTGGTGTAAGAAAATCTGACACACGAGGGAGTGTGTACGGTGCTCTCTAGTACATGAGGGCATGGCTATCTCTCGTACATGAGCGTATGGATGTCTTTTCCTGGCACGCGCTCAAGACAATCAGTAGTGTTCTCTGCTTTGTCGAACCCCTTTTCACAAATCTTTTTCCTTCTTTTTCAATTCTAATCTTTACTTCATTCGCTTTCATTTCATTCAGACCAATCACAGCTGTAAATGGTCTGCCTGTGGGACTTTTGTCTCATACACGCTCTTCCTTGTGAGAGAGGTAGGAGGGGCTGAGTGTAGCACCGTGTTCTCTCTCTCTTGCTCTCTCTCTCTCTCTTGCTCTCTCTCTCCGTGTTGTACACACCTCCTCCCTCTGTCACTGCCGCTCTGCCAGGCCAGTCTCTGCTCACTTCCAAAGGAGACTGCGTAAAGGAGGGAACACTTTTTCCTTCGGCTTTACTTCAGGAAGATTTTTTTTCTTCTTTGCAAACAAAGAACAAGAAAGAACAGACTCACTGTCTGTGGACTAAAGAGAGCTGAACAAGAACAGAGACACAAACGGCGTGAGGACTTATTTAAACATTCTTTTTGCCTGGACTGAGAGCACGTGGCAGCCGGCTCTGCCACTGGACCCTCGCAGAGTGAAAAGAGTGAGGTCATTCAGTTATTTCTTCTTCTTTCACTGAGTAGGCTCTGTGTTGCTGTTTAGGCAAACACTGCGAGAAAGACCAGGCAAGCACAATGGTTGCTGGAATGCTGATGCCCCTGAACCACCTGAGGGCCATTTATGAACGACTATTCCGGGATGGTGTCATGGTTGCCAAGAAAGACAAGCGTCCTCAGACAATCCACCCTGAGATCCCAGGGGTGGTGAATCTGCAGGTCATTAGAGCTATGGACTCCCTGAAGTCCAGAGGGTTTGTTAGGGAGACCTTTGCATGGAGGCATTTTTACTGGTACCTCACTAATGAGGGCATTGTTTACCTGCGTGACTATTTACATCTGCCACCTGAGATTGTGCCCACTCCACTGCAGAGGGTGCGTCATCATGCTTCTACCCTGGCCGTTGTCCAGAGGGCTGCAAGGACACAGACTGTAGAGGGGCCGACTTCGTATGTTCCTAAACCAGGCAGGGGAGGTGCGGAGACGCAGGAGGCCTTGTCAGAAAGGCAGGGGTACCGTCGCAAGCAGATGGGAACCGAGGATGATGAAAACCTGAGGTTTTTAGGTCGCCCAATAGCTGGTGACAAGATGAAGTCAACTACATCATGGGAATCCAGGCAGCAAGTCCAACCCATGCCTCTCAGTGGCCAAAACGAAAGAGAAATGGATCGAAGAGGCAGGAAGAAACTGATCACAGGTGCACTTTCTCACCAGCCACCTGCTGAAATCAGCACTGCACAGTCTGCAATACAGAAGAAAATGAAAGGTGAGGACTACAAGGCAGGCACTGATGCAGCCTTGAAGCAAAGTACTCCAAAGGCCACAGGAAGTGGGGATTTGCTGCCAGCCCACCTTGCTGTTACTGCCACATCAGCAGGTGAGGTTGCTGCTGCAGTGCCTGTGCCCCCCAGTAAAGCAGGGAAGATAGAACTCAAGGAAGATGTATCTTCTCTTAAAGCAGAGAAGGTCATATTCAAGGAAGAGGTGTCTTCTCTTAAAGCAGAGAAGGTCATATTCAAGGAAGAGGTGTCTTCTCTTAAAGCAGAGAAGGTCATAGTCAAGGAAGAGGTGTCTTCTCTTAAAGCAGGCAAGGTAGAAGTCAAAGGTGAGATGTCTTCTCTTAAAGCAGAGAAGGTAGAACTCAAGGGCGAGATGTCTTCTCTTGAAGCAGGGAAGGTAGAACTCAAGGGCGAGATGTCTTCTCTTAAAGCAGAGAAGGTAGAACTCAAGGAAGATGTGTCTTCTCTTAAAGCAGGGAAGGTAGAACTCAAGGAAAATGTGTCTTCTCTTAAGGTTTACCAAGAAACTGCTTCCAGTAAACTAGCCAAAGATGCCTCTCTGTCACCTCTAACTGAAAAAGTGTCAGAGAAGCGACTGGAAAAAAAAATAAAAGCCAAAGAAAGGAAGAATTTTCAGGAACATCCTGTTAAGGACGAAGTACACAAAACGACTGAAAAGATCTCCATGTCTGGGACGCAGAAGATGTCATCAGAGGAGTGCAAAAGCAATGGCAAGCCAGCTTTGATTAGATGTGTACCTGATCCACCTACACAGATCATTACTACTGCCCTGACAGCAGGCACTGTAGCAGAGACGTCCTCTACGTCCCCCAATAAGCTAAGCAAAGTGAAACACAAAGAAGATGTGTCTGTTATGGTCCCTCAGGATGCCAGTTCTAACAAGCAAGCTAAGGATGCTTCTCTGCCTGCTCCTACCAAAAGGAAAGTGGAAAAAACGCTGCAAACAACAGTGAATATTCAGGAGCAGTCTGCCAACAGTGAAATACCCAAACTAACCGAAAAGGTTGCCATAGCACCGGAGTCCACACTTCCTCCATCTGAGCAAATGCTAGACACCATCACTGTCACTGTGGAGCCTACAGGAAAAGGAAAAAATAGGAAAGAAAGGAAGAAGAAAGATCAGATCACCAAATCTTCAGACTTGGTGTTGGAGTCTGCATCCACAGAGAAGAAAGACACCACAGAGATAAATTATGTGGTTGACATGAAGGTTAAAGAGGAAACTGGGCCTAATCTTGCACAGCAATCATCTGAACCATTTTTTGAGCACTGTGCCAGTATGCTTGTCCCAGGATCAACGCTGCCACCCACAGCATCCTTGGTTCAGCCACCAAAGCATGCTGAGCAAGGTAAGAAAGAACATAAGAACACCAGTATTCAAGAAGCAAAGGGCATTCACGAAGCATCCGAAAATGCCAAAACAATCTCACCACCTGCTCAGAAAGAAGCAGAAATTCCTGCTGAGGGTCTCTCTGCTACAGCAGTGAAAGTCGAGCTTCAGGAACAAAAGCATCATCTCAGCCCAGCTCCTGAGATCCCAGCTGCACCTGCTGCAGAACAGGCAAAAGCATCGACCCCCCATGAAGAAATGACAAGTGTTGAACAAACCATGATGCCAGTGGAGTCTAAGAAGAAGGCATCCAAGAAGGAGATAACATCAGTTCAACAACAGCCAACCAAACAGGTGGAAGAGTCGGAGCGTAAAGCTCCCAAGATGAAAGAGACTGAAGAAGAAGCCCCGAAACCTCTAAAAGGAAAAGGGAAAAAGCAAAAAAGCGCATTGAAACAAGCTCCATCCACGGCAACAGAAATCAAAGCTACCGAGGTGATGACAGCAGCCCATGTTGCCATTAAGACCACTCAGCCTCAGGGCCTTGGGCTTCTCGTAACAAACGAGTCTCCCAAGATGCCTCCAGAAAGAATGCGTGCTGAAGAGAGCAGCCAGGCGGCAGCTGTACATGACGAGGCCCCTGCACACGGAGGGAGGGTGGAGCCTTCACAGCCCTCGACTGAAAAACTGGAACGGGAGGTTCCGAAAGGGAAAACATCCTCCTCGCAGAGGCTGAGAGAAGCACTCACAGCCGGAGCGTCAGCAGAAGCCCCAGCCCAGGCCAGCCCCCAGCCTGAGCAGGGGGAGCCTCCCAGTGTTGCACAACAATCAGCCTCTCTCCACGCACAGCACAGCGGAGAGAAGCAGGAAGAACTCGCCGCTCACAAGGCCACTGAAGAGCCCAGCGGCACCGGCCAACTCCACACTCAGGACGTAATCTGTGACGCGCAAGCGGCGTGCGAGGACGAAGCCACCATGCGCAGGAAGATCGTGGTTGTGGAAGAGGTGATCGAGGTGCAGCAGATTGCCAGCCCAGGTGCGGATGGAAGTCAAGCCGTGACGACCCCCGTGCCCGAGTTTACAGGAGAGGAGTTGGACTACGATGTCCTGGAGGAGTTGGCCAAGGATCGTTCGGGTGCTGTTGTCGAAAAGGAGGGCTGGGACCATTCTCTGGAAGAGCCCGAGCGTAAAACCTTCCCAAACTTCCTAGAAGGTATGGTAGAACCATCAGTCGCCGTGCACTTGTTCTGGTTCGGTGATGTCACGGCTACTGCTACAGTATCTCTCTGTTTACAGTGTAGGATGGTCATAGTGACCGATGTAGAGTGCTGGCATGATTGGTGTCACCTCTTAAATAGACTCAGAGAGCATTGTTGGTTGTAGAGACAATTAGGCACGTGCACTGTTTATAAACAGTTTTCTGCATTTTCTGTTCACTGAATTCATGGTGGTAAAATTAGCTGAAACGCCTGCAGCATTTAAAACTGACACACAAGGGAAAGTACGGCAGGTTTATTTATATAGCATACATGTGGCAGTTCAAGGTGTGTTACATATAAAACAAACTCAAAGGCAATATATTCAAATAGAAACACGTCAATATACAGGAACATACTCAAATAATATAATACCCGAATAAATAAAAATGTAATTAAAAGGCTGCATTACACCTGAATGCATTTTTTAAATGGCAGTAACTTAATCTTTTATGTGTTCATCACTTCATCAGAGTCTCTCTGGATTTGGGAGGTTTGCACAATCATCCTGTTTGTCTGGTTTGGAGTTTCTACCCAAAAGTTCCCAGCAGAATTTTATGAAATTGTTTCTGGCAGAATCCCGTTCCACATCCACACCCAAACCACTCCCCAAAAAGTGCATTTAGCCAACTGTTAGTCTGTTATCTGCATATTGAGATGTCATGTGCTGTGTGATTTATTGTAAAATGTCAGATTTCTGTTGTTCCAGCTTGCTAACTTTATTGTAATAAGTGGCCTAGTAGGTCACTTGTTGGCACTGGTCTTCCTTGAAGAATCTTGCAGGAATGTAGACAGCAAGAAGGAAATGTTGATAGAAATGTTCAAATCATTCAGAAGGGAGGTGTTTTAAGATCACCTTCTCTTTCTCGACTTCAGGGATACGATGTGAGAAGTGCAATTGGGGAAAGGGGTATTGTGTGTTTGAGAATGTGCAGCCCCTGCTGCAGGAAGCTTGTGTTTTAGGTTCCGTCCTGTGGTCTGTGATCGGGTTTCTCTTCAGATAACCCTGCATGACAGAATGAACTCCTGTCTGGCATCGCACAATGGAGCATAGCACAGATAAAGCTAATAACACAAAACACCACCATCGCTTGCCCCTATCAGCCCGTGCAATAGATTGTGCAACAGAATCTTCTGGAATGTGCAATAACCTCGTGCTCTTGCTGGCCTGGTGGTGCCCGGCGTGTGCGTTTATTGGCTTCACTGGGTCTTCTGGTAAATTTCAAAAGTATCATAATGACTTTTAAAATGATTGTGCTGTGCATTGTTGTAAAAGTGTCACGATGACACACATTGTGGTGGAAAATCTGTGAGATAGCAGGATGTGCTTATAGCTGCTACTGGATCCTGGATGCTTTTATTTGCTGTGACACATGGGGAAGGTGCATAGTATGAAAAAACTACCTTTAGTGTTGTGAAGAGGCCAATGACACTGTTTTGACAAATCAGTGTATCCGTTATCCTATAGCAAAGCTAAGAGAGTGGATCAAAGGTGTCACATATTGCTTTCATTATTAAGTCAGACAGATGGCCTGCACTGAACAATAGGTTGTAATGCTCCACAACGGTCTACTGCCCCCTAGCTGCATTGCTGAGTTCATTTTTGCGGTGAGATTATTTTACCTCCATGTCTGACTTGAGACATCACAGTTATAACCAGTTTTCCAGATAAGGTGAAGTTTTTTTTTGCATTACACATCCCAGCTCCCCGATGTGTTGTTCTATCAGTTCTTCCTGCCTGTTTGTGTGCTGGATTCTTATGAGGAGACTAAAAGGCGCAGCATGAAATGTCACCGAGGCGCTGATCCGACTGCCTACGCCAGGCAGAACGTCTTGGGCACAACAGTGCGGCAGTGTGCCGTGTCTCACATAGGCCGTGTTCTGCTCCAGTGTCTTCCTACACCAAGCATTCCTGACTCTTTCTGCTTCTCATTAAACGGGCTGAATCAGTTGGAATGCCCCACTCTTTGATGTCACACGATCTCGGTGTTGGAGCTGAGTCACCCAGGCCCACTTTCAGAGAGGACCTATCAGACACATGCAATCAGAAGTTCGTGTCATGACTTTTGAACAGGGTGCTCTTAAATGCAGGCGGTGTGTTTGTCTTTTGCCACCATGTTAGACGCTTCTGTCACTATTTCCAAATAGGAAATAGATTTGTTGTTCTACCCCAGCTTCTATTGTGTTGTGCTTGTATTTTTTGTTGGTGATGGCTGGTACTATGGCGACAGTAAAGTAAAAATAGTTATACATAAATGAAAGTATAAAAGGGAAGCTAAAATGGCTGGAGAAATGTTTTATTAGTCATGGGCTGGTGATAGTTTTCTTTTTTCCCCTATTGTGCTGTTCAGGGAGTGTGTCGTGCTCCCTGCAACTCTGCGTGTGTGTGAAGAGAATGGAAAAAGAATCATGGTAAAGGGAAAAATCTATTGGACCCAGTTTAATTATAGTGCACAATGACGTGGCATAAATACAGGCTGGTTTGTGTCACCCTACTGCAGGCTGTTATTGCAATCAGTCTAGTCTGCAATCAGCATGTTTTGGGAATAGATTCTATTTGAGTGGCATCTTTGTTACTCACAGCAGACTGGATAAATGGATAGAGAGTACCGCAGTCTTTTATTCAGATTGATCAGACTGTCATACTGACATGATTCACACTGTAGATGGTTTTAGTGAACCATTTTAGATTATATTTTATATTTATTATATTATATATTTTATAATATTAGCAAGACTCGTGTACAACATATCTCGGCTCACTGATTACTAACTTACATAAGTTTAAATAGGTATTGAGTTCACATTTCATTCAGCTCGGTATCTTGTCTGCATGACCCTAGCACTCTGTTCCAAGCTTCTGATGTCACATGCTGCCTTTTACTGTCATTTAATTCTGGTCACACCAAATGCCTGATGACAAGCAGTAATCTGCTCTGTGCGACAAAGACTATGACCATACAAATCTGGGAGTATCAAGCTAGGCCTGTGGTTTTTTTCACTCCAGAATGGTTTTTGGTGGCATGGGACATTGCACTGAATGGCTGATGTGGTTTATCCATATATTTACCTATTAACCCAATAGGACACACACTGTTTAAACCTATTTATATTTTATTCAGTGTCTTGTGAGATATGGACTTTAGATGTCTAATTATCAAAAATAGAAATTTAAGCTACATATTGTGGATGAAGTACTGTAATTATCCCATGTAAGTACATTACTGAAGAGTGTAAACACGAGTGAGATACCGGCTATTAAAATGGACACTATTCAACACCAATATTTATCATGCCATGTGCTGGATTTAAATGGTCTGTGAAGCGTTCTCTATTTAGGGTCTGTTGTGGCCTTCGGGAGGTCTCCAGTACCCCAATGGTACCATAAGAAAGGGAGACAGGGAACTCCAACCATCCCTGGCATTCTGCCGTCATTATGGGAAACATGTACACACAGGGTTGGATTTAGCAGCTCAGAGTTTAATCTGAGATTAAAGCAATCACAAATTAAGCTGGACAGTATAATGTGTCAGTGCATTACATGTTTCAGGACTGACTTCATGAGCAGTCTGGAACAAGATTTTACATTTGGATTAAAACATTTAGAACTTCAAATTGGGGTAATGTGATTATAAAGATTATAGGGCTGATGTGATCTTCAGGCACAGAGAGCTAAGCTGAGCAAGAGAACGTCACACAAGGTAATGGATGCTCCATTCGTCCACACATGCAGCTGCCAGAACAGGATCCATGGCTCAGGTTCAGGCTCTCGTATAAAAGCTGGAGATCTGTGCCATAACCTCACAGAATAGCCCTTCAGTGTGATCTCTCTCAGGTCCTTTGAAGCCAGGCAGATGCCACAGCTGTTTCCCAAGTCTCTAACTGATCCAGCGTGGGCACTTAGCTTGCTTGATATTTATATCCATGCTAGGTTCTATTACCCCACTCCCTGGACCCCTGGCCCCCTGCCGGGGCCCCTGCCCGCCCCCAGGCCCTTGGCCACCCCTCCTGCTTAATGGCAAAGCCCCAGAGAGCAGGGTGACATATCTGAGCAGCAGGCACAGGCTGTCAAAATTAAGAAGGGGGAGAAAGAAGGCACCACACAAACAAGCTGGAGTGTCTTTCTTTTCCCTCATTCCACCACCGCTCTCCTGGTGCTCGTGTCCTGCAGTCCGGCCAGCTCCATGAAGATCATACCTGGTAGGTTAGCAGTTGTTCGAGTTTGTCTGTGTAATTGTGTTATTGTGTGTGTGTGTGTGTGTGTGTGTGTGTGTGTGTGTGTGTGTGTGTGTGTGTGTGCGCGCGTGTGTGTGAAGTGTTGTTGTTGTCAAGGGAGGAGGGGAGATGCGCATACAACCTCTTCAGTATGACCTTTAACCACCCAGACTGAAATTCTATTCCATATTTAAACCTTTCACACTATGCATGACTTGAATTACTTGTGATATTTTGAGGTTTTTCCTCCCCCACTCCATCTCTTTATTTGATTCTAAGCAGCTCACCTCTTCTATCACCTATCTGGTTGTAATTCTGTCAGCCAAACCTGACAGTCGTGCTGTGACTAAGATTGGTGGGAGAGCGTTGACTTCAGACGTAGCATCTTCTGCTGTGTGTGATGTTCAGAGATGTGTGATGTCCGGCAATGTATATGCTAATTGTTTCTCGGAGCCATAACAGAGCTCCCACCTGCTCCTCCTTGAAGCAGGTATATATTTGTTTCCATCTTGTCTTTTATGAGCTGTGTTTGGTGTTTAATCTTCTGAAGGTGCACTGGGGGAGTGGGCTGTTTGTTTGATAACATCAAGTTTTAGTTGTCGAATATCCGAGCCTTCTCACCTCTCAGAAATATGGTAATAATAAACAGGATTCATCATAAAACACCCTGTATTAAAACATTGATTATTAACATCTGTAAAGCTGGACTTTATATTGTATTGGGCAATTTGTTTCTTTTAAATTTATTCCTCTTTTTATGAGATTTTAGTCTAATCAATCCTCCCTTCACTTGGCAGATCACAAACATTTGGAAATCTGTAGTTTATAATGTGATACTGTGAAAAGTGAACATGTTACAGCGAAAACACGACGGAGTGAATGTTTAAAGTAGCATGATGATGTTAGCTTCATGTCAGGAGGAAATGTTTCGCAGTCAGTCGGGATTGTCTCATCCCTTTTTAAAGCACATAACTAAACTTTGAGCTGATGTGGCGAGTGTTCTCAGCAAATGCAATCTGATATTAAGAACAGAAAAGTATAGTTTGGAAGAGTTCGGAAAGCGTTGTGTAAATGTCAAAGAGTGCAGTACATTTTCCCACTGGAAGGAAAAAGAATGCAGAGAGCTGACCCTCCAGCTTTTGGCTGGAAGACATTTTGTTGTTTTTATACTAGACCCACCCCCTCCACCCCCCTCATCTTTGCGACACTCACATGTGTCCTCCCACCTGTTGCTGCCCAACGTGGCCCATGATTATCTCAATCCTAATGCCAACAACACCCCCAGGCTCTGTGGTCCCCACCCTGGTGGTTTTGGGGCACATCATCACCCTCATAGCTGTCTGGCATTTGCGGAGGCACAGCAGTCAAGGTAAGAGGTTTTGCAGACCTTGCAGGGGAACTTTCTCCTTCCTAGAGACCATTGCACACACACTAAGAGAAGGTCACTGCTTCGCAGTGTCATGTGTTTACGCCTTTGTCACCCTCTGGCATTGTCTTGCTCTCCCTGTCGAGCTCTTGAGCGGTGGTCTCTGTGGGAGAGAGTCGCCCTGTAAATGTTGGCGTGAAGGTGGAGAGCTGATAGTGGCGGCGGTGGTTCATGTACAACATCTACCACACTTTTGTTTTGCGTTCTTCTCTATAGACTTGTGTATGGATTTTTTTACTTCAGACTTGTCGCTTACATACTATAATAAACGATTACTATGGAACAGAATAAAGCCCACTGAAAAAAATGATCACTTGTTTTGTACATCTCTGTTGTTCAAGGGCACTATGTATATAGTGTATGTGCGCCTGACCTTTGACCCAAATGTGGTGTGCTTAACCCATTAATATGTCCTCTTTGCATGGACCATAATGTCCTGGGTCTTGAGTTGCATTCACATATGTGAACAGAAGAAAATGTGTTGCCATTATTCTGTCAGTGAGGTCTGCCTCCTCCGTGATTTTTAATGCCCCTGTGGGGGTGACATTCTCGGGAGCTTGGCATTAACTACAGTAAATGTACCATCCCCAGTCCCCCAGTGCCCCACCATCCCCCCAAAAAGCAGACAGGCATGAATGCCCATATGGAAGTAATTACATGTCATAATTACATGACAGAGATGGTATGATGGTATAGGGTGGGCTTTTGTGTAAGTGCTAGGGGTAAGCAAAGTACTAAAACTAGACTTAGTTTTAGGGAGAGACATTGGACAAATATTAACGGTGAATCTTTTGAAGTCAGTTGAGGTTAATGCTTGCATTAGGCAGTGAGCAATCAGATGGTCTTACATTTAAGTCCCCAATGTCTAATCACAAGACCTTGAGGCATCTTGTTAACCTCTAATCCGTGACAGGCTGGGGCTTTCCGGACTGATGGATCCCTATGCTAAGTTTAACTGCTGTTTTAGTTTCATCTCCTGGTGACAGGAAGCCCTTGCTCAGGGCTGATCCCTGGAGCCCAGTGCGACGTCGTTGACCTGTGCCTGAAGCTGGCAGCAGACACCTCTCCGACTGTCCCCTCTCTGCCCTCCTGACGGCTCATTCACCTCCTCAGGCTTTGGACCTGGTTGCTCATACAATCATGAGACTATCACAAAAGTTGTAGCTACGTTTTCCCCTTTACTCAGACAGTAAATAAGCAGAAAAGGTGGACGGTACAGGTTCACTTTGACTATTGGGGTCAAAAGGGTCAGTTGGGTTGTTCCGATATGCCATTCTTTCCGTTATGGCCACCAGCACAATGTGTGCTTAACAAACTGTGTTTCTTTGCCATTCTCCATGATTGAGATATCTATCCAGAATAGCAGGCCACTGACCGGATAGGTGTTGAAGCAAAACAGAAACGTTTGTCCAGCAACACTATATGTTGTTTGTTCAGGACACTGAACAAACAAATAAACAAATAAATGAATAATAGAAGCTTTCGGAGGCTTCCAATAAAATATCAGACTTTATGAGGGATATACTAAAAAAGCCACAATTTATAGAGTTTTAAGTTATTTCACTGTTTATTTCAAGTTTTTATTTGCAAATCCATACACTAAACATTAACTTTTAGGTAATGGATCAGTAACAAAAATCTTGGTTTCAGGTCTCAGTTAAATCAAAGACAGATGGTTTGGAAGCATAAGTGGTCAGCAGTTGTGAATGTTCTAGAAATAATCATCATGCCATGTCTCTCCTGTTTCTCTCTCCTGTCTCTCTCTCTCTTTCTCTCTCTCTCTCTCTCTCTCTCTCTCTCTCTCTCTCTCTCTCTCTCTCTCTCTCTCTCTCTCTCTCTCTCTCCGGTTTCTCTCTCCTGTCTCTTCCTCTCCTGTTTCTCTCTCCTGTCTCTCTCTCCTTTCTCTCTCTCTCTTTCTCTCTCTCCTGTTTCTCTCTCCCCTCTCTCTCTGTCTGTCTCTCTCTCTCACTCACTCCTGTTTCTCCCTCTCTCCTGTTTTTTTTAATAATTAAGCATAAAGACACACTCTTGTGGCCCTTGCTCCATTATTTGGCTTAGAAGAAAATGACCCTTCAAATACCATACAGTATCACACATCACGTCACCCTGTAAAGTCACTCATTACAATAGGAAGAGGACAGGAGAGATGATGGCAAGTTCAAAGAGTAGAGGTGAACATCATATTCACACAGAAAGCCTTTCAGTGTGCAAATTAGGCCTACAAGCTGGTTGGCTGTATTGGTTTAGGATGCCACTCCGAGTTCCACTCTGCTCCAGTCAGGGTGTTGAAATGAGCTCTGTGACCTAGGAAAGGGACGACCTTCGCCAGCTTTACCAAGGTCTTACAGCTGAATTTTTATTTTTACCTCTTGGCCTGCACCGTGGCTGCAATATTAACAGACCTGGTTTCCTTCAGCTGTTTCAAGTGAATCATCTAAAACCAGTCCAACCGTGCAAACTAGAGAATCGTCGCAAACTGAAGAATCATCTCAAAATGGAGAAGCCTATGGTGTGAAAAAGACTCTTTCCTAACATAATAATTATTGACAACCTTTTTTGTCTCTTTGTGGTTTTCACATCCCGTTATCTCTACTGTATTTACGTATTAACTTTCAGCATAAAACCAGCTCAATGCCAATACCATTATGAAGCTAATAATTGTGCTAAAGTACTCCAACATCTGTCAGTGATGTCAGTATCACAATGTTTCACTAATTTTATCTCATATGACTTTGAAATGGAATATGTCCTCAAAGACGTAGGGCTGCCAAGTTTGAGCCATAACAGCGTAATAGTACCAATCCTAAGTCGTATTTCATCCTGCACATACTGTCTCATCATTTAATAAGAAATGTTTTTAAGATTTGGGACACAGGATTGACAAGTAGTTACTACTTGTGACAAGTGCAGCTTTAAAACAAAAATACAGTTAATCGATTATAATGCTTTGTTGTAATTTAAACCAGTAGCAGTAATATATTTATATGTACTATGATGCCAGCTGGTGTTTTTTGTTTGCCTTGTGGAGACAAACCCTGGGCAAACATCTACACCCAACTCATCACTGTAAAAAAAAAAATAGACTAGATCAGATATAAAGACATGATGATTTTTGTAATTCTGTTTTAATATACAATATAAAATATAGACATAAAACATGTAGCGTACACCTAATATTATAGGTATGAATCTATTATGAGTATTTCTTTTTCTCCCTTTCTCTTGTGACACCAGACTCTCTTTTGGGAGAGTAATGCAGACCGTGGGTGTGGTTCTGCTGGTGTTACTGAGACGTGCATTGGAAATATTCAATACTCCAGTATAAGTGATTGAGGAGTAACTATACTTCTGATGCTATCAGTCTTGCTTTCTTTTGGCAAGTTTGCATTAATCCATCTATAATGATGAAAATGTTTGTATGTATTGTAGCTTTCCTGATGCGACTCTAACTGTGTTAATAAGTAGGCTGTTAATAGGTAAATAAATAATTCAGACTAACAGATCCGAGAGGGTGGCAAAATGCCAATTCTTTTGTAGTAATTGGAACTGTCTTCTGAATGAAATTGTAATATAAAGCTGTCAGATATGTCACTGAATTCTGGGTTATCTGAGCTGTAAACTAAGCCTATTTCCATGTCTCAAAAACAGGTTTGGCAGTGCTAGTAATTATTTCTTTATGCTAAATAGAACACATCTGGCCAGGGGGTTATTTAAAACTGTCAAAAGACAGTAATCAAGCCAGAGTCTTCTGCTTGGAGCACCAGCCGTAAGAAGAGTTCACACACCTGCACTTAACTGCTTTTTGATGTTTTCTTTTTTTTTTTAGCACCTGCTATTGACTATATTTTCAAGAAAGCTCATTATGATCATAACGACTTGAAGCACTCATAATCAGTTGTTATTATATTTTTTATATTTTTATTCTTTATTGAAACAGCTTTGTATGAGGGGATACAACTTGATCGGCAAGATCTTAAAATCACAGTAACGGGCTTTATTGCGAATGGAATTTCTATTGGATAACATTATACTGTGCAGGGATGTGTGAAATGGGTGTGGGTGTGTGTGAGTGTGTAAGCAGAGGCATTGAACATGTGAGGACGTAGCATCAGGAAACTCTAGAGGGTGCAAAGTGTCCTGTGATGGCGACTGGGAACCAAGATACGGTTAAACTGTATAGCACGAGCAGTGCTGGATTATTTTACGGACGGGAAAATTATCTGAATGAGATCAACTATGGAGAGAGAACAAGATTTTTATACAGAAAAATGTGTTGTGCAGGTAGGTTATGAGGGTACACTTCGTTTTCTTAATATGGTCATTGGGTGGGCTTTAGTCGGCCAGGTAGGCGTTACCTGGGGAAGGTGCGATGTGTAAGTCGTAAAGCCTTTACCAAATGTTAACCAATAGCAGGTCTGTTTGCAACAATACCTGAATTTGGGCGTGAGCGAACTGTTAAGATCAACTTATATTTTAAAAAGTATATGTATATTTACATGTTCTTCTGCATATATATGCCACAAGTGAGTTGTAGCATAATGCTTGAAAATTGTGACATAATCAAGCTGTCAGTGCCCTCAGTGGGCAGTCAGATCATCTTCATGTGTGTGTGTGTGTGTGTGTGTGTGTGTGTGTGTGTGTGTGTGTGTGTGTGTGTGTGTTTTCGTGTAGAAGATCTAATAATGAATTGTGCCATATTTAGTTACAGGGTTTATCGTCTGGGTTTTATGGGGGTTTTGTCGCCATCTGTTGTTGGATTGATGAAGCTTCACATTCGGTATTGTTGACCTTGTTAGTCGTAGTTATTAGTTGATAGCAGTATGCGCAATAGTAGTAGTAGTAATCAGGTTTCGTTTGCAACTGCATTAAGTTTAAAATAATTTATTATTTGTCTTTGAAATAATGTATTGTTTTGTAAAACTTAAATGCACTTTTAGAAACACTTAAAATGTTTAATTCCGTCTTAGCTGTGAGCAGAGAAAGTGTGCTTGGCTAGACAGTCTTTGAATGTTCTTCTCAGTCATCACCATTAGAGGGAGACATTAGATTGGACAATATTCGGTTTGTTTCCTCCATTTTGAGATTGGTGCACAGAATGATCTGGAAGGAGGTGACTGACAGATGTGGGACTTTCCATACTGACCAAGAGGACAGTCCAGCAAGTTATTTTAGATGCCAGTGACCAGTGCCAGAGCTGTCGTGTTGTGGCTCAAGTTTAATCAGAATTTAGCTTCATCTTCAGATCCTCTGGTGAAATGACATTGACACCCGGTTCATGGATTTAGAGCATCAGAGATATTACTGGAAAGTGAGTCATCACACAGTCAGTGCTCTCTCAGAGATGGGCTAAGAACACATGGACACCACAGCAAGGGATTGGACATATATTTTATTTCAACTAAAGTCTGGTCACATGCATTTTCAGATCATGTGACTACAGTGTCACCTATATTTTTCATCACTACCAAAGAGTGAAAAACAGGTGTGCTTGTTCAGTTCTGGTGGGAGAGGACAGGGTGTGTCTGGGGGTGCTATATGATGTGGTTTGGATTTGTGCTGAGGTGAGCTGCTTACTTCTTCTCATTTTATTAACATTCCTGTCTGTGTCTGGGTGGGGCAGACAGTTCTGCACACGCCCCAACATGGATCTAAAGCACAGAGAGACATGGCAAAACAAGACAGAGATGTGCTAGAGGAGGTTCCAACGGGTGGGGGTCCTGTTACTCCCTGCTCAGAAATGTGCAGTGATGGCCTTCTTGACTCACATACCTCATCATGAACACTTCACGGCTGTCCAACTTCATTCCTGTCACTAATTAGTTTCCAGTTTACTAGTGGGTCGGTTTAGTTTCTTACCTTCACTTGTGTGTTAAGCTGGTTTGTGTTGGCGTGTATCATTTGTACCCTTTAGTGTTCAGTGTGGTGGCCAGAGCCAGTGGAAATATTCCTGCTGAGAGAGAGAAGAGGCTGTAGAACTGGACTGGAACCCTCTCAGCTCCACAGCGACTGCAGCCCACGGTCAGCACTACTGGGAGACGCAGTTTAAGACCAGCCAGCATAGCTGATGTCATTTAAATCTATCTTTATTTTGAAGAATATCCACACTATGGTCTGTAGGAAGTGTAGTTATATGGCATCATATTTCCTCTCAGCAGAACTTTGCAAGGAAACCATGGTGACGCTTGTGTTTAATGTCCCAAATAGCGACGTGGGGTTCCCCCAGTTTCCAACCAAATGACGCAGAACAACTGTCAGCAGACAGGGGAGACACTGTGTGGCTAAAAATAGCCCATTGGATGTGAGGAGGCTCAGACTACAAGAAGACTTTTAGTCTTATAAAGAACCATATGGGCTGGCAGAAGCCCAATTGAGTGAGGACCATAATAAGCACTTTTGCTTCAAGTAATGGGACGTCTCTCTTGCGTGCCGTTATGGGAAAGCCCTGATTACCAAGATGTTCCACATCCTCCGCAGGAATGCGTCTGGGGAGCCTGCAGTTCTCTTCTCCATTTCTGAAGTTTGAATGAGGACTCAGTTCTGTCACCATACGGGACTCAGAGATTTGCAGATAGACAAAGGAATAGTGCTGCAGTTTAAAATAAGGACTCTGACTTTTTATCTCATTTGTCTACATGGAATCAATAAGCTGTATCTTCATTTTCCCCACAGCTCTGATAAACGTGGATGTGTCTTTCGAACAGTAGTTGTTGACTTTTTTTTTCCCCGGTCATTCTACTTTATCTAAGCGTGCTGACTCATAATTTATATTCCCGTGTTATCTCAGTCATGTTCCACTGAAGGTTGTGATGGTGATTCGTAATTGCAGGTTTGATATGTCTTGCTGGAGGATGATCTCATGCAGTGAGAACTTTGGAGGTGGCTGTGAGTCTGAGGTCCGGGGGAGTTGCTGGTTGACCTTTTTATAGAGGCTTTACACTGCAGAGGCTAATTGGAGATTAGTTTAATTATTTAATTATGAGAATCTCCACCCTGAGCGTTATTTCTTCACATAGCCTATCATAGTCTGCCTGAGCGGTGTCCTAACTTGCATGTGAAAGTGAGTCTGCGTGGCTCTCTTAGAGTAACGACATTGGCTTCACACTGTAACGAGTCACTACAGTAGGGCAGAGACGGCATTTGGCATCGTAAAAAGAACCAACTGAACCAGGGAGTGTCCTATCGGGGTCTAACTGGGATACAGGTCACAACATGGCCGCTGGTCATTTTCTCTTTGCTGATTGTCTATTTCAACACAAGAAGTGAGGCACGGCCTTGTAGATGGTTGAGGAACGATGTGATCATTTGAGCTGCGAGCCCCATGCTGACAGCGTCTCCTGTGCTTCTGGGGATTTGGTCTCATCTCTCCTACCACTCCTTCATTCCTTCACCTGTAGGGATGCAGGTATGGAGTTGCTAAAGTCGTTATTAAAGGCGTGCCTCTCCACGTTTGTTGCAGAACTGTCAAACATCATAAAATAAACACACACATACATGCATGCGCGTGCACACTCACACACACACACTTACACTCCTGCTGCCTTGAACACTCCCATGTTTATATGTACAGTGCTGGAGTCTGACATCAAGCCTGAACAGGTAAAGAGCAGGAACTGTAGTGCGCAGTGCCTTTGTGGTTAGACACACTAGTCCAGGGAACCAATGAGCAGAGATGGATTGGATTGAACTGGGAAGGTCTTCTTCTCTTTTGCTGTGCAGACAACACATGTTCATTTCATGTCAGCCTTCCCGTGTTGTAGTGGAAACAATCAGGAGGAAAATCAAGATATCGTTCTGTAATTTTAACTACAAACGTTAATACTGAGGTAGTTTATTGAGACGTCTCACATTTACTCAGAGCATTGAATTACTCTTTGAGTACCCGTTGAGATGTAAAGCATACAAACTCAAGGTGGCTAAACAAGCATATATTTTTTACAGTTTTGGTAAATGTAACCATTTACCAAGAAATGTTGTTTATGGTCGAGGACTGAAACACTGTCATAGCTAATTTAGTTTAAAATGATTTCCATGGAAACCAGCTGCGTGAACTGCTGAGGCTGGTTTGGGATGGGTAGTTGACTAACTGTACAAGCATGTAGACACCTGAATGACCCGCCCCCTCTCCAACCCTTCCGGCCTGATCAGACACTCTGAGTAATTCATGATTGCTTCTGTTAGGAATGTTACATGTGCTTAATTATGAAAGGGCTCTGTGTCTGAACTTGAACAGGGAAAGTGCAGTTGTAATCTAATTAAACATGGTCACATTAAACAAATAAAGTTGCCACAAATTATTATTAGTGATACTTTTCAATGTTTTTATGATTCACATAATTGTGTTATAGTCTAATTGCATTTTATTGTGGTTATTTTGATAGATTTATGATGGTGTCTGTTATCTGGCTTTATCTGTTATCTGGCTTTATCTCCTCTAAGTGCATAACTCTGATTTGTTATGCGTATTATGGATTATTGTTCCTTAAACTATCTAAGCTTTAAGGTGTGTGTGTGAGGACGTATGACGTGGGTGGTACACGAGGTATGTTAAAACCACACCTTGTCTGCTCATTCTCCTAGCCCCTCCCCTCTTTCCTGCCCCAACCATAACCAACATGACACGGCAGAGCAAAGGGTGGGCGGAGCCTAGCCCTCAGTGTCCTCGAAACACATAGTAAAAAGAGCTGTCAGAGCAGCACAGAGACAGGCCCAGACTCCGTAGCCTACAGGCATCATTTACGCTGAGGGAGAAGAAAAAGTCAGAGAGGAAACGTGAGCTAACGGAGGGAGAACTGAGCCGAGGCGAGAAGAAGAGGCAGCGAGTTTCAACTGGAACGCTGCGTCTGCGTGCCCAGCTCCCTGGCACCTCTGTGAAGGTGTGAAGGGGGTAATAAAACACATACCGAGGACTGCAGGTCTGTAGAGAGGTTTGCACACGGGGGTGAGAAGACTCCAAACTGAACTCTAGACTCGTAAGACGCAGAAAAGATGAACTCTTCACAGAAACAGAGGAACTTCTCTACTGACAGCATGGGCAGGTCCAGAGTGCCCTCAGACGACGGTTTCTACCAGGGCATGCTCAAAGCCACGGATGGCAGGAAAGGTACCTCGGTGACGCCTCCTTTCTGCGTGTTATGTTCAGTGAGCCGGACAGAGCCTGGCTGTGCTGAAATAGTCAGTCATGCTTGTGTCTACTTGCATTTCTAGCTTTACTTTATGGTCTGTGTGATTTCTGTGGAACGAGGCTGGAAGTGTTTCCCTTGGAAAGTGAAAGTTTATTTTTCTGCTCTTTTGCCATAATTGGTTTGAGTGTATTTCCCAAAATGTAAATTACACTTTTTTGCATCATCACTATAACTGGTAATTCTATAAAAGATTGCTTGCTTCCTGGACCAAAGAAAACCCCTGGTCAGCAGTACACAGGGGCCACACGTATGAGCTATGTTGTGTTCACAGGGGTCACACATATGAGCTGTGGTACGATATCAGGATTTCCCTTATCTTTACAGTATGATTGGCAAATAATATTTGCTAAGGGTGGGATCTTACTGTTTTTCAATACTGCCAGGGGTTAGCAGTGAAAATGCAAAAAACCCAGTAGGTGGGAAATGTCACAAAATGGCCACACCCCTTTTGCTGTGTAGTCTATATCTTACTGCCCCTTTGGTCTTTAAAATAGCTTTGCTTGCACCAAAACAATGTAGTTTAATGATAAATTTAATGTGTGATTCATGTTTAGCTATGTTCTCCAGTTCCTTATATGAAGAACATTGCAACTGATCATTGTCAAAGTCAAAATTAGTGGATAGATAGAGGCAAAAGCAGATATTAGATTCCAGCATGCCTGATCATTTCATGGCCCTGAGGGTGTGGTCCATTGTGAAGTTAATTCTAGCCGTGACAACCACTAGCACTGTAATACAATAACTGAGAGAGGAATCAGGTGCAATTCAGTGATCCTGAGGTCAAAGTTCTGGCTCTTAAGATGACTCAAGCAAACACATTTAAATGTCTAAGACTTATAATCCACACACTTTCTTCGAGTAAGTCTTTTATTGATGAATGAGGATCACTCCACCCTCTTTGGTTAAAGTCCAGCTATGTCCTCCGGAACTCGCCATGGCAACGCTGATCAATAACATTTACTCTTCACTCCACCCAGTAGTGAAATGTGGAGAAAGTGTAACCTGTAGGCGTGTCGGTGCTGGCCTGACTGGGTGAACCTCTATGTGTTTGAGTGTCAGAGAATGGACTGTGACTTGAAGGTATTAGTGTTCCACTTGGCTTGAAAGTTCACATCTAAATCTTGTCCTTTGTTTTATATCATTGGCTATTAATTAATGCAGTATAACATAACAGACCTCACAGACCTTAGCAACCAGATTATCCACCTTCCCTTTGACTAATATTAGTAAAGACAACCTATGAGTTATGTTAACTGTATACTACTGTGGTTTGAAAAGTCCAGGACCAGATTTGACTTCAAGGTCTGGATTTAAATACCGAAAACTGATGTACCAAAATGTGTCCCACGGCTTTTTTTCACTCTGTCCAGGATTGTAGTCTTAGCAAGAAAAAGCAATTTTTGGGAGTTCTCTGGTGAACTCTGATAAGATTTAGCAGGTTTAGCTGATGTCATTAGGGAAACACCAAAATCGAGTGATACAACAAAATGATTGTATGTACAAGTGGAATCATAGATATGTAACGTAGGTGTTACATGACTATCGATGCTGCAAGCTGATTTCTCTGATGTCTAAGTCATGTGGTCTTTATGCTGAAGTCATTGCAACAGAGTTTATCTCTGCTTTTGCAATTAGCATCATTGAGCACAAGAGATCTCTGCATTCCCAATAATAATTCAATATTTAATGCTGAGTCATCAAACTCATGTGAGGGGAAACAATATGTTGCTCCCATATTACACCAGATGGCTCCACATTGTTAATTGACTATGTCAAATCTCACAGGCTTGCTATTATTCACATGGTTGTTTTTGTATCTCATCACAACGTAGGCGTGGGAAGTAAACTGTGGTGAACTGTAACTGTGGTACTGTAGCCTGCAATCATTCAAGGTGTGCTGCTTAACCATGATGGTGTCAGTGCCAAATTAATGGTTTAAATTTATTATCTTAAGACAGCAACTTTGTTCAGTTAATTTAATTTAATCCTGTATTTCTGGATTACGCCGCAGCGTTTACTCCCTCATTAGTGTGTGTTTACTCTCTCATTAGTGTGTGTTTAAGATGCTTGTTTAAGTCTGTTTTGTCTGTTTCGTTGTGGAGCAGTGGAGGTATGTGGTGTGTGTTTTCTGTGTTTGTAATGCCTGAGGCCCCTCTGAGCACAAACTCCTCTGCATTCACCTTCTCTCAGTGGTTCTCTGTGGCACTGTTTAAGATCCAGTGGAATATGCCAGAATGTGCCAGCAGACTGCCAAGCGCACACCTCTTTCAGATGCTCATGTCCCTGTGCCAGCTTGTGTTGGAGGCATTGGTATGAGTGAGAGGCATGTCTCTGCAAGGAACTGCTCAGGTAGTCATTCTGACATGATGTGTCTTTGGTCAGGCTGAATCAAGGGGAATTCAGAAAGGGATTCTTCCCATTATAAGGGTTTTTAGGCCTGCAGATTTGAGCGGTGATAGAAAAGCTGACACTGACACTGCCAATGTCATCTCTGTTGTCCCTGAGGAATGGCTTCACTTTTCCTGCTCCACTCCTGGATATTCCTGCTCTGATGTGTGATGTTGAATCATCTTTAAATGTCTCTTTTTTGTCTCTTATTTGTCTCTTTTTGGTCTTTTGCAGATGAACGGGACCGAGTGCAGAAAAAGACATTCACAAAATGGGTGAACAAGCACCTGATAAAGGTAATTCCTGTCGCTTAGCCCTTGGTTCTGTTTTCTCAGAACTTGTTTTGTTTTAGCAGCTTCCTGTCTCAAGCCCTTCCAGATCTGAACACACTAGATATCAAACAAAGACTGATAAAGTGCTAACAGAGCACTGATAAGGTGATAAAGTGTTGACTGACGGTGCTTAAGGAGTGCCCAGAATCTGTTGTTATGTTTTGTAGTTTACTTTCCATAGTCTCATGGATTCTCCATCACATTTCAGTTGCCATTTAAAGCAAATGCCAAAAAGCAAAGCTAATAGAATACACTGAGACTCAGTTAGCATATACAGTACATGCAAAAGATCTTGTGCCCTAGACATGCATGAAACACTTTTTTTATCCTGAATTATCTTAGTGAGTGAGGCTGGGTTTTCTGATGTTAACAGTTTAGTGTAGTGGTGAGCTTTGATCCTTATTTTAAGAGCATATACCTATTAATTACCAAAATTGGAGTCAGATGATTATGGAGATCATGGAGAGGCAAAGTGCTTGCAGAGATGAGACTTGCATAATGGACCTTCCTTGCATGCAGAAGGTTTCGGTTTAACAAGCAAAGCTCTGATTGCAGTAATGACAACAAGGGAAGAATTCATACAGGCTTACAAAGCAGGTTTTTCAAGGCAACACCATCCGTGGCAACACTGCAACACACAATGTTTACAATACAGAAGCTCATCACTGTCATTGTCTATATTGTGCATTTAAATGTCCTTCAGTCGTGCCTAGTAAAGAACATGATGCATGAACACTGCTCAGGCAAGTGAACACTATCCAGGCAAAAAAGCACTGAACCATAGGTAATATGAGGAGTGAAATGTACCATATTCCCCAAAATATCACAGAAAATGTGCTGTCAGCAAGCTATTCGTAGTGCTTCCTTTGAGCTTACTTTGCTCTGAGGTATTTAATGAATGCTGTAAACTAGCTGGTCACCATGGGTGAAAGATTTTGAGCATATAAAGGCAACCCCCTCACCGGAGTTTCACCGTAGAGTTTCACTGTAGAGTTTCACCGTACAGTTTTGCCTTAGAGTTTCTCATTAGTAAAGAAAAAAAACATCTCAACAAGAAAAAAAAAAACATGTCATGCTGACATTACTTCTCTATGTACAAAATGTGCTGTCACTTTTCATTGAATAAAAAAATTTAAATAAAAAGTTGCTTTTACCACTACCAGGTAAAGGTAATGGGGTCAAGCTTGCAAGGGCTTTCTGTTTATATTGATCAGTCTCCCAAAAAGCTAAAGAAGTCCATTCACTTAATCAGCAGGAAAAAGAAATCCCTCACAGCACAAAAGGCTGTTTTGTGAAAGGCCAATGAAACGCCAAACCTCTCGGCTCTCGCCTGAAGTTAAGCACACACACACTGTTTTGAGAGTTCCTGGCTGAGTGGATGTGGGAGTGAGTCAGAGACATCTGGATTCGTTTAGCTTCTCTCAGGAGAGGCAGGCTGTGCTCCGGCCACGGGCCTTTGTCTCCAGTAGCACTTGTGCTTGACTGCGGGTGGCTGGCTGCCTACTGTAGCATCTCCCTGATTCAGATAGAGCTCCCCCGCAGTCATTCAAATGGCGTCAGAAGATCACTGCCCTGTTTATCGTCTTAATAATTGTAATGAATGAGGTGGAATGCCAAAAAGAGAGTTGTCGGGGAGACTTCTGTGTAGTCTCTCAGTGATTTTGGAAACAACATGATCTAAAATGATCTAAAATACATAAACGAGAGAAAGGGTGAGTGTCAGCAGACGCACTCGTCTTCCTTGGAAAGACTCCCGCAGGTTGATTATTGCACACATTGCACTACATGTTACCTAAACACACATAGCGCTATCCCTTGAACACAAATCTTCCACACAGATCTGGCCTCTGTAGATTTCTGAAGTGATGTGCAGAACGGGCAGATCCAACACTCGGTCATGACCCAGTGGGCAACAGTCACTCTTACCCAGTTCTGATATAAACGAGCAGGTAGCAGAATCTCTAATGCAGGCATTCTCTGATAGTATGAGATGAGATGGCTAGCTGGGTGCAACTTAGGGCAGGCTGGACCCTGCGGAAATGCAGTTATCCTACGCTGTGTTCTCTTATAGTGCAATATTAGTGCAGCAGTATTACAGGCCGTTAATTAGTTGGACCGCTTGCCTAGAGATATTTATGTCAATTGTTAAGGAGATAAAAAGTGGAATGCAGAACAATTATTACATGTTATCAGTCAGTTAGTGGAGAATGATGGGGAAAATGGCTTTATGGCCACCCAGGCCAATCCCCAGGGTGGAGGCAGTCAGTGGGAGGTGTGGGTTTGTGCTCTTGTTTAACTTAAGTCACTCCCTTGAAATCTGTTGAGCAACAGGAAAGCTTGGAAAGGAGCCAGAAATATCGTTTTTTCTGCGGAAGCGTAAATGCATATTTGTCGTAATTTATTAAGCACGGCAAATCCAGGTTATGTGGTTTTGTGACCGTTACTACAAATGCATCTGCCGAAGAGTTATCACACTAGAGAACTCTGTTCTGCTGACTAGATGCATGGTTTTGACCTTGAGAGCTGCAAACTGACACAGAGAGTGCTCGATTTACACTGTGGGGGTACCCGGTCAGCAGCAGGACTGTAGCACAATAGGGCACATAGCTTTCGCTCAACACTACAGTAACAGTAGGTATTACTCCGTGCTGATGGACTGGCCACATTAAACATAGAACCGGTGGACACTGAGCCATTGCAATCTCACTTGGTAATAGATGTGTAATGCTGTGAAAAACGCTAGGGAGTATGCTAGCAGATGAATGTTTGCTTCTGATTGCTGTAAACATGGATACAGTACGATGTACAGAAGGTGGCGCTGTAGAGTACTTCTGTACTACCACCTCCTCCGGTTCCACTTGGCCTTCCAGTGGGTTGAATCTAGCAGGCGGTAGAGGCACTTCTGTCGGGGAGATTATGTGGTAAAAATTGTGAACATATAATGTTACAACAGTGATCCCTGGTGGTGGGATATCTAAACTCTTTCCCTTGGACCTCAGTCTTTGTCTGCTACTCTGTAGAAAGGCTGTTTTACACAAGTAAATATGTGTCAAGAGTACTAAATAAAAGATCATAAAACATTTTAAACATCATGAAAATGACTCATTTCTGTAAATCATTGTCAATGTCATTTTTTAGTGAACTTGAGATGTGTTGAGGTTGTCAGATAAATAGTATGTATTTTAGATGAATTAAAAATATTGAGAATGTTATGAAAGTTTGGGATACTTTTTAAATACTTATTAAAATTATTATAGCAGTACAATTCAATAGCCAAACTAGCCAAAACAAAATCTGCAAAAAAAAGAGAGCACAGAGTAATTTGATGGTTAAGGTAGCATCAGTCTGGATTTATTATATAGGCGTTGTCCTGAGGACCAATGATTAGTGCGACAGTTTGTCAGTACCTTCATGAGAATTTGTACATTTGTACAGCTTATATATATATATATATATATATATATATATATATATATTCAAATTACTTCAACATAGAGATCAGTTAAGTACACTGGATTGGTAATTGTCATGTTTCACGATTCATAAACATGCTTAATTTTGCTTTTTTTCCCCTTCTTTTCCCCTCTTTAATCACTCATCTTCACCTCATTCCTGCTCTCTCCACTCTCACTCAATCCCGCCTCTCCACTTGTGCCCTCGTTTATTCCTTCATGCAGCACTGGAGAGCAGAGGTAGGTGCCCTGTTGTGTGCAGGCCCCATGGGGCCGGGCTCCTTCACACACCCTGCACGATCCCCTCTCTGCCCCCTCTGTCCTCCTCACCTCACTGTCAGGCCACACAGGGCCACACCTTCACTTTGAGCCAAGCTCACTTTGCTTAAGGTGTCTGGGGGGTGAAAGCAGCCGTTCACGAGACCACATAAGCATCACCAGTGTGTGACTTTCACCATCGCTTGTTGCATATTGTTGTAGTAACCACTAAACCCGACACGAAATGTGATTTCTTGAAACGACTTAACAATTTCAATATTGGTTTGCCTGTTTTGTAATATGTCATTAAATCACTGCTTGGTTTCACTGTGTCTTGAGGCCTTCTTCATAGTTGTGTGTATGTGTAATTATGAGAGAGAGAGTTAAACAGGGAGAGGGAGGGTTTTGTCACTATTTCATTAATGCCCTCAGAATCTAATAAATCATTTGTCAAAGACAGTAGCCCACTTTTGGGCAGGTGTGTCTGTACTGAAGATGAGGCCTCTCTCCTGCCTGGGGGTCTGCATTCCAGCTCCGATCACGTACAAAACTGATGGTCTTGTTTGGGTGAAGCCTGTTGAACACTAAAACCAAATGCTAAAGCTTCAGTGGGTTTGTTTTCCAGATGCAGGATGCAATGTATGTGCAATGTGCAATATCTTTCTTGATCCACATTGTATTCTATGTCTCTCTGCACTCAGGCCCAGCGTCATGTGACTGATCTATACGAAGACCTGCGAGATGGACATAACCTGATCTCTCTGCTGGAGGTGCTCTCCGGGGAGACCCTGGTGAGCATGTCTGCTTCTGTGCCTGTGAACAAACCTGCTGAGCCTCCTCAGCCCAATAGCAAGAACTAATCCCACACCCAAAGAGTCTCAGCCTAGCCCTCAGCTCCAGAACCACAACTAGCCCTGCATCCAGAGTCTCAGCCCTCAGCTTCTGAAACAGAATGAATCCCGCACCCAAGGAGTCTGAGCGTAGCCCTCAGCTCCAGGACCACAACTAATCCCACACCCAGAGTCTCAGCCTAGCCCTCAGCCCCCCAGCACCAGAACCAGATACCCATAGTTTGAGCCTAGCCCTCAACTCAACTGAGCCTAGCTCTCATCCTTATACTGCTAGAGAGAAATTGACTTTTTTTAATCTTACATCAGCAATAAATAATTGACTGATTGATTTTGCTTTAAACAAAGAAATATGAAACTCTTAAAATTGATCTGTGCTCATTGTAATACAATATTTAAAATTTTAAATGTTTAATTTGCTAAAAAGTTGTCTTTTTTATATTCAGCAAAGAACCTCAGCTGATGAAGGTTTTATTGAATCACACCCAAAACACTGGGTTTCAGATTTTCCATGCAAACATTTTGGCAACTCTGACACCATGCTGTAGAACTGCTCTTCCCTTCGACCATAACTCATTAACTTCACTCTTTGCCTTCTCTCTTTGAAGTGTGTGCCTATTTGACTCCCTCTCCCTTCTCTGCCTCCCTCTCCTATTCCTTCTGTTCTTCCCTACCTGTTGAATGCTGACCTTTGACCTGTTCCCCGTGGCCTTTGCCTCTTCTCTTTGCACTGCTCTTGCTGGGGCTAGTCGAGGGAGAGGGACGTTGTGAGGAGCTTGCGGTTGGTGAGTGGGTTTGTCTTATAGGTGATTTTCTCTCATGTGACAGCATGGGACCATCAGAGGATGAGGTCATTACCTTGGTCAACTTCTGTTGTTGACTTTGTAGTTGAATTGTATGTGTTGCCCCAAGTAATAGATAAGCTATATAAAAACAAACAAAAATGGATTCAGTTTGTCAGAAAGGATGGACATTATTGGAACTATTGAAATGGGATTACGATTTCCATAAGAAACATTGAATAATCCAATTTTAGTTGATTAGCTAAAAAGCTAAAACAAAATTTAAAAGTTTCAATTTTTTTTATTTTCTTTTTACAATAAAAAAAATATATATGATGACAATAAGCTGGTGGCTTGCTTACTCTAGTATTTGATTCCAATTCACCAATCCAAAACATTTTCTAACTTAAAATACCTAGATGTCACATTAGAAACATGAATAATGACATGAACTTAGTGACAGAGCCTGGCTGTTTCTTTCGCTACTAACTGGGTAATTGGCTTGCCAGTTGCATGAATTAGTCATGCTCTTTCTCACTCTGTCTTCATTTGTCTGAATCTTCACCTCATGTTTTGGGTGTGTAACCAATGCCGGTGATACATCAAACAAAAATGTGTTTCTTCTTGTAGTAAATTGCTTCAGTATCTGATTACCCCCCTTTGGCCCCTAATCCTTTAAAATTATCTGTCTCAGTGTTGTGTCTTCTAGTCTTTAAGCAAATATCTGTTACATTACTTGGTATTACTGAGATTAAGAGGAAGTCTGTTTTCATGAGTGCTTCTTCATCATGGTTCACTTTTTATCAGCCATGGTCAGTGGAATCATAAAGTACAAGAAAGCAAAGAAAGGACAAAGACCTGCTCCCTGCATTCTGTTCTTTCTTTGACTCCCGTCCACCTGCATTTGCCCTTTCTGACACCTCTCTTCTCTTTCTCATCCCCCCAGCCGCGAGAGAAGGGACGAATGCGCTTCCACAAGCTGCAGAACGTAAACATAGCGCTGGATTTCCTCAAACACCGACAGGTACGAGCGATCCACACGGACACAGAAGCCTTTGAAACCCCACGATGTCCATATGACGGCTTTGAAAGGACGTTTCTCAAGTTGCTGTCATGTTGTTCACTTATGCCCATCCCAGGTCAAGCTGGTGAACATCAGAAATGATGACATAGCGGACGGAAACCCAAAGCTCACTCTGGGTCTCATTTGGACCATCATTCTCCACTTCCAGGTCTCCAGCTCAGTCAGTATTAAGTTCCAATACCATTTATCTCCACTGGTCTCCTGTCCATTCTGGGCCAATCAGTCTGAAATGACTCCATCCTTTGGGGGATTTTGGGTCATGGTAAAATGGTATTAATCATACACTCATTTATTTTCTAAGATTCATTTCTTTCTCTTTTTCTAATGATTTTGAAATCATGGGTCATGGGTCACTGTGATCTAACTATAAACTATATCTAATCATATAACTATATCTACTCACTGAAACTACTACGAGGAATCTCTCTCTCTTGAAGTTAATCATTTTCCAAGCTAATTTCCAGTTTTGCTTGTGTGAAACTGCTGAGCTCAGAACAATGAGATGTCATAACTTGTCACTCAGACATCTGAAATACACTGGTCAACATGTGTTACAGTTTTACTCCATGGGAACCCATTTACTCCATGGGAACTTATTTTGGCTCATTGTGCCTCTGATGACAAATGTCTGATTTTTCCAAGTCCAACGTGGTGAGTCAGACAGTGTCTGTTGCCGATAGGACCACCATTTGGGTGGAGTGTCTGGACTATGGAGAAGGCTGATGGAGAACATAAGGAAACCCTTCTGAGGATGACTCATCTGTCTCATGAGCGTTGAAGTTATGACTTTAAGCAGGAAATTAAATAACGCAGGACTTAGATCCCATGCTGGGGTCCTGACGCTAGGCTTAAACCAGCATTAACTCCACTGCTCTGTATGATGGTTTATATCACAAAACACATGTTGACATTGCAACATCTTTGATTTAAAATGAAAACAAATTTAAACAGTACTGCAGTTCCTTTACTCTGGTTTCATGCACACCATAATCCTTGAACAAAACAGAAGTCAGATGTTATTACCCAAACAGCTGCATTATATTTACCCAGTTTCCCCCTCAGCATGGATCATTTCAGTTTTGCTAAGGTTCTCAAGATGACAACCTGGAGGTAAATGGTATTCACTGGAACATTTTTGATCACTCCGTCTTTGGAAGTGCATGCACCTCTATTTTATTTGGAGATTCCCAGTGATTTCCCAGTGATTTCCCAGTGATTTGGCATGCTGGTAAACTTTTAAATCATCCATCCTGAACATAATATTCCATGAAGTTAAACTGCCTACTTGCTTGCCTAACAGATTTCAGACATCCAGGTGAATGGGCAGTCTGACGACATGTCAGCCAAAGAGAAGCTTCTGCTCTGGTCCCAGCACATGGTGGAGGGTTACCCAGGCCTGCGCTGTGACAACTTCACCACCAGCTGGAGGGACGGCAAGATCTTCAATGCTGTCATTCACAGACACCAGTAAGTGCTGGTCTAGGTCACAGATGACCCCCAAGAGCTCAGTGATGCCATCTGTTTGGGTTCCCCTTATAGCTGAAGTTTAACATTGCATTATTACTGTGTCCTTTTGAGTAAGGTTGAGAGTTGAGGTCAGTTCAATAACCCAAACAGATGGATGTTTACTCAGATGTGATAGGATGAAGAGCTTTTACAAGGAGTGTCTGAGAAACAGAGGTGTCTGGCTTATATCGTGCCTCATTCTTGAACAGACTTGTGTTTAATCCAGAGGAATAAGATCCCCTTATTAGAAGCCAAATGTTTCAGTAATTGTTGTAAAGTCTGGAATGCTGGCAGTATAAAGCACACCTATGTGACCAAGCAAATAAATGAAAGTTTCAGCAACTTTGAGGAATACATACAAAAGTATTTATGATTGTAGTGCTATCTGCATCAGGAAATATATATATATTTTCTCAAGCAAGTTCTCTGTGTGTTTTTAAAGTAAACAGTAACCTGGCTCCTATATAAGTCACTGTTTTTCTGTGGAGCTTAAGAGGACAAAGGTGGGAGAGGCTGAATGGGTGGAAGTGAAAGGTAAGAGCAGGGCAGAGAGAGTTAAAGAGAGGAGAACTTTAGGGCGTGGTGCGTGGGCGGTCATTATGAGAGGGTAGAAAGGCATCCCCGCAGGGCACCATTCTGTAGAGCATTAACGTGTACCTGCAGAGCTTGGGCACGCCCTGTTTCTCCTCCGCCTCCACAGTGGCAGAGGGCTCCGTGCCTGTGAGACACAACCACCTTGTGCAGCGGAAAGAGCTGTTTTTCTGCAGAAAGAGCAAGGAGGTTTTTATCTTCAGCTGACAAAGATGATGGGACCCACCGAAAACTCCTTTGTCAGAGTCTGAACTGGTTGGCTGTGCTTGTTTTGCTGGACGGGAATACACATTCCTTGATTGGATTGAATGTGCACTTTTCGAGCTCTGATTAATGCGTTGTGGGGAAGCCATTTGAGAACTTGAGAGATATGCATTCTGCATGATACGCTGCTCTTCTGAAGAGGTCTGGGACTGCATGCATGGGAGAGAGAGGAGTGCAACAGCAGTGACATCCAGGCACCACAAGGAGGCGTCATTTCTCAATGATGTGAAATGCTAAACTGGTGGATTGTGGCCATTCCGAGAAGCACTTAAAGAGGAATTTGCTGTTGTGAAGTGCAGTAACAAAGGTGCAAAGGCGTCGTACAAAATTGGTGATCAACAAAGTACACCCCTATTTTGGGAGCAGGTTATCTTCTACGTACTCATATTCTGAGTAGAAGCCACCATGTTCAGCCTGAAGAGGAGGCTGTCTCTGAAGAAGCGGCGGGCCAACAGCAGCAGCACCATGGGCTCCGTGAGTGACATGGAGGACCACGTGGTCATGCTGTGTGACGAAATCCCCTGCCAGGGCTCTCTGGACTCGGGGATGGGCTCCCAGGGTGCCGGGGCTTGGTCCACCAGGGAGTTCTTCACGGCCGACGCCGAGAGCGGGCTAGGCTGCAGCTCAGGCAGCCTCTCTCCCAAGCTGTCGGTTAGGGTGGATGATGGAAGCCTGGGGTTGGTGTCTCCACCCGGTCCTGGAGACCACTATGCTGTGCGCTCCACCCTACACGTCAAAGAGTTGTACCGGTCTGAACTCTCAAATCTCCCTTTATTATTTATCAGGTCAAATTAGCAAACAAATGATCTTGTTGTCCTGATATATGTAACTGGACTAGTCCGTACACTATTAACGCCTGGGTTCCGATGTTTTATTCTGCAATAGACTGGTCTGTTGAATGCGTGACATGTGAATGATCGCTGTACGCCTCAGGAGACAGATGTTAGTAATTATTTATGGGCCAGGTGGTTCCTTCATTTACAGATGTCAATATGTTGGGCTTTGCATACCAGATAATAACTTTACTGAATCCTTCTCATCCTAAACTAGCCCATATATTGGGAAATGTTGATTTAACAAGCTATGTAAAGAGACTTCATGAATAAGTATGATGTTTTCTGCTTTAAAGCTGCACTAGGTACACAGTCCAGCTACAGTGTTTACAGCATAGCTGAACATTTTAGCTTGTAGGTGCATATTATGGAATTTGCTTGGGAGCTCTTTTCTTTGATACAACCCATGTAACCTATTCAGTGAGTTACAGTGTGCACAAAGTTTCCTTCTTGAATGGTTTTGCAGATCACAAAACTTGACATGGTCTGAGCATGTAACAACATGTCCAGTCCCTCATTCTGACTAAAATGCCTGTCAATATAAACAGTTATCATATTCTCTCATGGGTCCCATCACACAGATTTGCCTGTGTCCTGTCTGTTGTCCTTTAGCTCAGCTCACCCAGGCCCTCGCGGTGCTGCTGGTGCAATGTTCATGCTGGTTTTTCTCCGCAGGCCCAGATACATCGACATGTCAAAAGTGTACCGCCAGACCAACCTGGAGAACCTGGAGCAGGCCTTCTGTGTGGCGGAGAAGGAGCTGGGTGTGACTCGGCTGCTCGACCCCGAGGGTGCGTGCTCCCTTTTCCGCTAGCTGTTGTTTATATTTTTCCTGAGAAATTTCTAACAGCCAGCAGTTTTAATAGCGATTCTGTTTTCTAAACATCCTCAGATCTTCCGTGTTCATAGAAAAATTGAATATTGATTGGTCGATATGTTTTCAGATGTTGACGTGCCTCACCCTGATGAGAAGTCCATCATCACTTATGTTTCTTCTCTTTATGACGCCATGCCACGTGCACCGGACGTTACGGATGGCGTCCGAGTCAATGTGAGTTTTCAATCGCAAACAATAAGAAGGTGTTGTGGATGGCCAGTGACCTCTTTAGTCAACCCTTCATAAACACGCTAACTTAATGAGATGGTGTCCATAGCCTGTATTTAAAAACTGCGTGTGTGTGAGCAGTGAGGAAGAGTGGTTCTTCTGCCACTAAGGTTGTGTGTGTGTGTGTGTGTGTGTGTGTGTGTGTGTGTGTGTGTGTGTGTGTGTGTGTGTGTGTGTGTGTGTGTGTGTGTGTGTGTGTGTATGCAGGAGTTGGAGCTGCGCTGGCAGGAATACTATGAGCTGGTCACCATCCTGCTACAGTGGATCAGACACCATGTCATCATCTTTGAAGAGAGGAAGTTCCCTGCCAGCTATGAGGAGATAGAGGTGAGGGTCAGGCCAAGCCTGCTCTATACATTTATACTGATGCACATATCAAAGTGCTTTTCCTGTGGTATATTACAACTGGCAAACCTGTTTTTATTGGTGCATTAAAATATTGCACCAATATTGTACTGCAAGTACATTATCTTCAATATATTGCAATATAGTATCAGTTTTGTGCCTTTTTTGTGACTAGTTTATGGGTGTGTGTGATGCAATCAATAGACATGTCTAATCAGTGAGATCATCCCATCGGAGGACACGTCAGTATGAGAAGGCAGACATGCCTCTAAGTGCTGATTGCTTTCGCTGATCATAACACGCTTCAGTGGTTGTTTCCTTGCAGGTAGCTGTATGGTCCACCCACATAAGGGTGTATCAGCTCTGTAGTACAATCAAGACCTCGAGGCAGGTTTTTTTCCCAGCTAATCTGAAAAAGTCTGTGCCACTCCCGACTGGTTGAGGGTTGGCCAGGTTACAAAGAGTTGGGTTTCCCAAAGATTGATCTGAAAGACCTGCCTTTAATTGTATTATATTTTAAAAGCATAATTTAAGTCATATACTGGCACAAAATGGACATGTGAGTGGTTACTTTGATCCACTTGAGAGTGACAGTAAATATTACATTTTTCCCCAGTTGTGTGAATTTACTGTCTAGTGTGTAAAGACTATTTGCATTCAAATACTCTTTAGGCCAGTGTTTGTTATTGTTCAGCGCAAGCTGTGTTTATCTCGTTTACAACACGACTGAAACCGTGATCCTGTGAATGAACCGCATAACGCCGGTCACTTTGGCAGGAAGTCAGGATGCTCTGTGTACTCGGTAAAGTTACTGCTTCTACGTGTTTGTGTTAGTCAGACATGTGAAACAAAATTGCTTTTGAATTACAGATCCTGTGGCGTCAGTTTTTGAGGTTCAAAGAGACTGAAATGCCAGCCAAAGAGTCAGACAAGGACCGTTCCAAACATATTTACCAGTCCTTTGAGGTGGGTGTCAAATTTCCAAACACATATTGTGCATCTGGCATATTAGCTTAACCTGTTGTTTTAGTTTGGGCTCATGCCTCAGTGATTTGATATCTGTTATGTCTAAATAATATGTCATCACAGAGTGCAGTTCATGCTGGTCAGATCAAAGTGCCTCCTGGTTACCACCCCATCGATGTGGAGAAAGAATGGGGAAGACTTCACGTGGCCATTTTGGATAGAGAAAGGCTGCTTAGAACTGAGTTTGAGAGGTGAGTGATGATATTAACCTTATGTGACGAGAGTCTGATTGCTCACCCCAGACACGTGCTGTAATGTCATTTCAGGATTCTGGTTCTTTGAACCAACCTCTTCATTTAGTGACTTGTCTTAATAGTGACATGACATTTAGTAAACAAAACCCGATAGGAATCAGATGACCATGTTAGACAGTTTTCCTCCTGGTGTGAGACCCTAGAAACGCTTCATGTCTAAAACCATCACTTCAGTGCCATTAGACCAAGCTTTCGTGTCAATTCCCTGTGTCTAGTCTCTACTTGTGTATTAGAATAGCCCATTTGTCTAATGTTCTAAATACTTTGCTGCATTTTGGGAGGAATTTGTTTTGTTTTTTTCATATTTGCTACACTCTACAGGACTACAGGACATGTACAGCAAATGATTTATGTAGCCATATGTTCGTAAACATGCACTGTGATGAGATATAATTGGAGACAGTTAGTATCCTTCATGTGATGGATATGGCATGTTGTTTAGGGTTCATGCTGGTCACAAGGCAATAGCTTTACTTGTGTACTAGGAAATACTGCAGCTCTCAGAGAAGATTCTTTCATTGGCCATTTCACTTTGCCATGGAATGACTGACCAAGCACCTCAGACGCTTGGCTCAGTGCAAACAGCAGCTCTGTGCAGCCGAGTCGCATGACAAGTCAAGACTGTGGGTCATGAGCATGTTCTTGGTTTGGTCTTTTCGATGAAGAACTGAGAGCTTTTGGATAGTCATGGCATTCGTGACAAACCCATATGGGTTGGAATACTTGCTTCAACCAGGGGGGCAGTGAGTGTTGAGTTTAGAAAACCTTTCTCCGTCAGTAGTGATTATTCATGTGTTTTCTTCGTTTTTACTCTGTTCTATTTAATCTTCTTAATCAGTATTCTTGCGTTTTTATATTTTTCTTGTGTCTTTATCTTAAAAACTGTTTAACACACACTGGACTACTGGTTTCACCCGTAAACAAACAAAGGACTCGTTTATTAATGGGTTCATGTTGTGATGTGGCACAGGCTGGAGAGGCTCCAACGAATCGTCAGTAAAGTGCAGGTGGAGTCTGGAGTGTGTGAGGAGCAGCTGAACCAGCTGGAGACTGTCCTGCAGTCGGTGAGTAGACCCAGCACACAGCAGCACACAGGCAGCTCTGGGGCCGTTCCTCCAGGCCCCCGCTGTGGAGAACAACACCAGAGCAGACACTCAGCAACTCTGCCCTAATGAGATCAGCTGAGTTTCTGACTCACCCTCTCTGCACATTCCTTTCCACGCTGAAGTTAAAGCTAAGCACAGTCCATGAAGGGTCTGTGTATTCTCCATTTTCTCCCTGCTGTCAGTAAGAGTGATATAGGGTGGAGATGTTGTAATTGGTCTGTCACTGCCGTAGGACATCCGACTGCTGAATGCAGGAAAGCCGGCCCAACACTCGGCTGAGCTGGAGAGAGACTTGGACAAAGCCGATGGCATGATCCGGCTGCTCTTCAATGATGTGCAAATTCTTAAAGACGAGCGCCACCTTCAGGCTGAGCAGATGTACCGCAGGTGGGAAAAAAAGTTCAGATTTTATCCTCTCACAACTCTCAGGAATATCTGAGGATAAATACAACACGAAAACCGTCCAAAGATGTTTCACGAGGTCCTTTCGTGGTAGAGCTGATTCCAGGAAGGTATGGAATAACTGTAAAATCTCCCCTCACAGGGTTTACCGTCTTCATGAGCGCCTGGTGAACCTGCGTAGTGACTACAACCTGCGGCTGAAGTCGGGTGTGGTACCTACCCAGGTCTCCCTGGTTCAGACCCAGGTGAGCAGCCAGCGCATGCGGCCCGACCTGGATGATGTTACGCTGCGCTACATCCAGGATCTGCTGGCTTGGGTGGAGGAGAACCAGCGCCGGCTGGAGACAGCAGAGTGGGGCTCCGACCTGCCCACTGTGGAGTCGCAGCTCGGCAGCCACAGAGGTCTTCACCAAACCGTGGAGGACTTTAAAGCCAAAATTGAGCGGGCCCGAGCCGACGAGGTAAACTGGCCCTGAGGTCCAATTACTCAGACCTGAATACTCTGTGGGAAAAGTAACATAAGCGCTCCTTTACATTTAATAGATGCATTGCATTTGTTACATCTGTTACAATTAGTAGATTAACGGCATTGTTTTGCATATGTAACATTTGCATTTCTGGTGTGTTTCAGAATCAACTCTCCCCCGTCAGCAAGAGTGCATACAGAGAATACCTGGCCAAGCTGGATCTTCAGTACGCCAGGCTCATGGTGAGGGTCGTCTTCTCAGTCACTTGTCATGCCTGGTGTTGGTTGGTGGAGAGCGCCGGTGTGGTGACGTGCTGGGTTGTTTCTCCACTCCAGAACACATCTAAGTCCCGTCTGAGGCACCTCGACCAGCTCCACGCTTTTGTCAGTGCCGCCACCAAAGAACTGATGTGGCTGAATGACAAGGAGGAGGAGGAGGTCAGCTACGACTGGAGTGACCAGAACACCAACATGACCGCAAAGAAAGAGAACTACTCTGTGAGTCACACTGAATTCATTATAAATCACCTGTTTGTTTGTTTGTTTGTTTGTTCTTTTGACATGTGATACACCTGAATGAAGAGGCCAAACTTTCGGTCCGTCTGAAGGATAAGAAGAGCCTTACGTGTTGTAGAATGTTTGGAGTTCACCGCGTTCTGGTTTGGTTTGGCTTGTTTCATAATTTGGTGGTTGTGGCACAGGGACTGATGAGGGAGCTGGAACTCAGGGAGAAGAAGATCAGCGACATCCAGACCGCTGGAGACAGACTGATAAAGGATGGTCACCCGGGCAAGAAGACCGTTGAGGTGAGAGGCAGTCTGGGCTATTCTGCGTTGAAGGGTTTGTGTTTGGTCCAATGGCCTTTAGCTCATGCTCTGCTTTTCTCCCAGGCTTTCACCGCAGCCCTGCAGACCCAGTGGAGTTGGATCCTTCAGCTCTGCTGTTGTATCGAGGCTCATCTCAAAGAGAATACTGCATACTACCAGGTCAGCCAATCTAGACTACTCCAGTTTATGTGGTAGTCTTTCACTGTAGAAGCATATGCCCATTTTGACCTTTATAATAAGTATAGGGATTTACTTTAAAATACTCTTGCTTTACTTTCAAATCTCATCGATTCCTTCGACAACCTCTCTGCAGTTCTTTGCTGATGTGAAAGAGGCAGAGGAGAAGATGAAGAAGATGCAAGACACAATGAAAAAGAAGTACACGTGTGAGCGCACCACCACATCCACTCGTCTGGAAGACCTTCTGCAGGACGCTATGGTAGGCCCACACGACACCTTCAACCAGGACTGTTTTGTGCGCCTCAAACAAGCATCCGTACATGCTGGCAAAACGCTTACGCTGCATCACATCCTGCAGGAGGAGAAGGAGCAGCTGAATGAGTTTAAGACTCATTTGGCTGGACTCAACAGGAGAGCCAAGAGCATCGTGCAGCTGAAGCCTCGTAACCCCACCACACCCATCAAAGGCAAACTGCCCGTCCAGGCTGTGTGTGACTTCAAACAGATGGAGGTAAGCAAAGCCTCCTGCCCATGTACCAGGCCCCGCCTGCCCGTCTATCTGGCCCCGCCTACCTGTGTTCCAGGCCCAGCTTTGTGCAGCTTGCTTATGTTATTATTTCGTTTGTGAACAGATCACTGTGCACAAGGGAGATGAATGCGCTCTTCTGAACAACTCACAGCCCCATAAGTGGAAGGTGCTAAACCGCTCAGGCAGTGAGGCCACTGTCCCATCAGTATGCTTCCTCGTGCCGCCGGTCAACAGAGATGCTGTGGAGAGCGTCTCAAAGTGAGTGGACACGGCTGCAAACCCAAACCAGGCATAATCGCTGATTAAAGACCTCTATGCTTTTGGTCTTCCCTACACATACACCATTTTGTATACTGTTGATAACTGCATTTCAAGGTTTAAAAGTTTAAAGACTTTGTTGTATGGTTGTTTTTTTCTCTTGCAGTCTGGATACGGGACTCCAACAGATGTCGACCCTGTGGCTGAAACTGCATGCTGACATGAAGGGCCTGCTGTCCTGGCAGTACCTGATGAGGGACATACAGCTCATCCGCTCGTGGAACATCACCATAGTCAGTTCTCCTGCACTCTCTACAGTGGACATTATGCATTTGATGTACTTAAATCAGTGTGCAGTGTAATACACTGAGTGTGTACAAAACAGTCAAATAGTGTACATGACTTCATTGTTCACAAATGAGTTTTTTTGTCAGTGTAAAGGAAGCTCCCTTTATCATGTCTTACAATTCACATGAATGAATTTGACAGATTATACAGTAATTTTATATTCTACAAAAGGAAAAAGCAATGTATATTACAACTAAATAACAGACCTAACTTTACATTCTGCAAAGTAAAAACCAACCATACTATGGTCTTTAACCTGGTGATATTAACATTATATAAAATCACGTACATTGAAGGAAGAGGAAAGGCACACAGAATCCCCACCTCACTGCTTAAAGGGGTTGTGTGAAGAACATGTTTCTGGTGTGCATGTCTTGTAGCTGAGGACAATGAAAGTGGATGAGTACCGGCAGATTCTGAGGAACCTGGAGCTTCACTACCAGGACTTCTTGAGAGACACTGCAAACTCCCAGCAGTTCAGTCCAGAGGACCGCATGCAGATGGAGAAAGACTACAAGATGACAACACAGCACTATGAGAATCTGCTTCGGACTATGGAGAAGGGTGAGTCCCCTCCCCCACTCCCTACATATCTTTACCCTTAAAAACATGATTAGCTCAAGGTAATGACACAATCCTGTGATGGTCAGGCTGACATTAGTGTGTATTCTGTGGTAACTGTGGAATTCACCTTACAGGACCAGTTGTCAAACCACAGGGTGAGTCTCAAGTGACTGGAGGCTTTTGCAGGCAGTGATTTTGTTATCCGCTCCAAAAATACAAACATGAGATTGTGGTTCTCATTGGTTCATTCTGTTCGCTTGCTGTTTCTCAATGTGCTGTATCTCAGTGTGAGAGCATGGTTTTTTGTCTCCTCTGTATACAGTCTATACTCATGTTTGTGATTCTATCTTATATCTTCTGTCTGGCAGATTATGTATTTTTCTCAACACAGTGGCAGACAGAAATATGAACAACCTGAATGATTTTCAAATATTAAGATTTATTAGTGAGTGGAAACTCAGTAGAGTCCAGTAGAATAAATGCAACCCTCTAAAGTAATTTTATGCTGTGGTTGAATGCTTGTGGAACTTTGTGAAAAGAGTGAGGTGCATGCATGTTTGATGCTACACAAAGATCATTCTGGATCGCTCCTGATTATGGTGTGTTCTAGTCAGGGGTTCTCAACTCTAGTCTTGAGGAACCACTGCTAAACACAGCTTCTGGTTTCCCTATGTAATCCTGTCCATGAGGATTAAGAGAGGTGGCTTAGGTGGTTTAGGGGAATAAGGCAAACATTAGTCTGTGCAGGGCAGTTTTCCCTATGACTGAATTTGAGAACCTCTGCTCCAGTTTACCAAAGATGTTGTCCAGAGATGTGATGAGTTGGATGTGTTTTACACAGGTGATCAGGATGAGTCTGTGTGTAAGAACTACATCTCCCAGATTAGAAACCTGCGCTTACTGATCGAGGACTGCGAGTCTCGTACTGTGGCTCGCATCCGTCAGCCAGTGGAGAAAGATCCACTCAAGGACTGTCTCCAAAAGACCACAGACCAGAAAGTAAGGTTCAGTCCTGGATTCTGCTGTCTCAGCAGGACAGGCAACTTAATATTAATAACAAGAAGAACTGTACACAATAATTTTACATAATAATTACATTTCTGTGTCACTTCTGCAGAAAGTACATGTTGAGCTGGAGGGCATTAAGAAGGACCTTGGTGTGGTGGCTCAGAAGGCAGAAGAAGTTCTGGTGTCTCCTGAGCAGTCCAGCACTCCAGTCCTCCGCTCTGAGCTGGACATCACCCTACAGAAGATGGACCACACCTACAGCTTGTCTTCAGTATATCTAGAGAAGTAAGAATTGGTCCGGGCTCTTTTTGAAACTCCGTTTCTGGTATGATTGTCTGTGACCGTCACTGCCTCCTGGAGGTCTGCGCAGTAATCAGATCATTTAAGAAAACTGTTTCTGTTCCAGGCTTAAGACAATAGAGGTGGTGATCCGGAATACACTAGGGACTGAGGACATTCTCAAGAAGTATGAAGATCGCCTTCGTGAGGTCTATAAGGTGCCCACCGATACCAAGGAAGTGGATACCTACCGTGCAGAACTCAAGGCAAGTTAAAAGTCCTGACATCGTCAAATATTTGGGGCATGCATCCATGTGAATTAACATTTTTTTAAAACTCCTGTTTGCCCATTAATTTTGGCAGAAAATGCGTGGAGAGGCAGAGGGCCAGCAGCCTGCATTCGATGCCCTCGAGGGGCAGCTGGTCAAGGCCACTGCAGTGAGTGAGCGCATGTCCCAGGTGCACAGAGAGAGAGACGCCGACCTGGACCACTACAAGCAGCTTCTGGGCAGCCTGCAGGAACGCTGGCACGCCGTCTTCGCCCAGGTGGACCTGCGTCAGCGTGAGCTGGAACAGCTGGGCAGGCAGCTGGGGTATTACCGCGAGAGCTACGACTGGCTCATCCGCTGGATCGCAGATGCCAAGCAGCGGCAGGAGAAGATCCAGGCCGTGCCCATCACTGACAGCAAGACACTGAAAGAACAGCTTGCTCAGGAAAAGGTGAACTTGTCCTTGGAATATTACCGTTTAGACAGAAATGTATCAGTGCCACACAGTGTATTCCTCTTCCGTGGCATTTGAGAATGTGAAAACACAATGAAATGAATTCTGTCTTATTAATATGCTGAGGTATTTCTGTCTTATTAATGCTAATGTACAGAAACTTCTAGAGGAGATCGAGAAAAACAAAGAGAAAGTAGACGAATGTCAAAAATATGCCAAGGCTTACATTGACACCATTAAGGTAAGTGGCACGAACATAGACATTTTCCACATATTTTTTTTTGCTTTTGCCGTTTGACTATTATTGCTTTTGCCATTTCCCATTTAAAAACCTTTTACAAACTGACCTTTTGCAGGATTATGAACTACAGCTGGTGGCTTACAAAGCCCAAGCAGAACCCCTGACATCTCCTCTGAAGAAAACCAAGGTGGAATCTGCCTCTGACAACATAATTCAGGAGGTTTGTGAAAGCACAATAATTGTTGCTATTACTTTACAATTGTGCTTACATACTGTAAATCACCTGTAGTTTTTTCTAAAAGCAAAGCTCCGGTGTATATCGATAACATGTCTTTAAAAGAAATTTACATTTCAAATATTAACATAGTCATATTTTCCCTCCATAGTATGTGACTCTGAGAACTCGCTATAGTGAACTGATGACACTGACCAGCCAATACATCAAGTTCATCACAGACACACAGACCCGGCTTGAGGATGAGGAGGTACGTGGCATTTCCAAGGGACTGAACTCTACTAAACAAAACCAACACATTAACCCTTTCATAAACTACTCACCAGGAAACAATCACAAATATTTAATGTATGGATGACTGGACAACCATTTGCCATGTACTGAGGTGTACCATTGGAAACACATAGCAGGAACTGTTGAAAGAGCATACTACTAGAGCCATAAATGCACATTAAAACCATAACAATAAGACATCATTAATTATTCATTTGAGGAAAGAAAGTGTCATTACATGCAAAGAAAGTCAAATGGAAAATCTTTTCTGTTTTGAGGCACGCTTCAACCCTCAATAATATTTTATAGTCATCTGCACGACTGTAAAAGATATTTTACAGAAATATTTTAATTGTCTTAGATCAGTTTGATCACAAATCACAGATGGTATGAACATGATGCCATTAATTTGTGACTTGTATTGGTTAAAATGGCTCAAAAAGCTGTGTTGGGGGATGTGAAATCACAGTGATTTGTCACAGAATTAACTTTCTCCCGATTCATGAAAGGGCACTGATTTAAAAAACCTTGCAGAACATTTTAGATTTTTTGATGTTCAAATTAGTGCCAGCAATTAATCATAATATTGTATTAGATTTGCGGACATGAGATATATATTTCATATATTTGCCATGATCCCGAATGATGCCCTGGCAGCCATGTTGTTGATGTGTCAAAAGCTGCTTTTTGTTTATTGTTTACTTTTCTTTTTCTACTTGGCTCTTTTTCACTTGGTATCTAAACCCTTTGTATGCTTCAGACCGGTTTCTTCACTTTCACTGAATAACAGATTCCTTTCCCCATTTCTTTCTAACCCTAACCTTTATTTGTTTGCTTCTCTTAACTGCCTGCCAGTGCTTTGTCATGATGATTGCTTGTCTTGTTTGGGCACTAAAGAGGTAAAAATGTCACTCTGCTCACTCCTCTATATTTCACTCTGCTCACTCCTTCATATTTCACTCTGCACACTCCTAGATATTTCCCCTATCCTTCTCTAAAGCCTGATTTCACATGAATATGAATGATGAGATTATCTGATTCTCACTGCTTAATTCCAAGTAATATCAGGACACATTTTTGATACCACAAAAAAATGGCTGTATTGCATTCCAAAAAATATTGTGTGTGTATAAATTATTTATCTGAATGTTTGAAGCAGGAGAATTAGATGTCTTTAATTATTTATGGAAAGCTGTGATCATCTTTTTACTCTTTCTGGCCCTTCTGCTTTACTGCATCTTTCTAGCATTTTTTTTTATGTGAGCATATATTAACATGTCAGTTTACTTTCAAGCACTTTAGTCTTTTCTGTTCTATGGATCCCTTTGAATTGTATGCAGCACTTGGTTGGTTGTCAAGTGTGGTTGTGTTTTTGACTTCTTGTACCACATGCATTTTGCATTATTATTACATTTCTTTTCATTAGGAGAAAAAACACTATAGGTTGTGTTGGTGTGTGTTTAATGTGCATCCAGAGATAGTTTCAACTTGTTTCAAGGAATTTACAGCTATGGATTACTCATTGTGTGCCATGTGTTCAGCATTGTTACCACTAGACATGCTTCTCTCACCCTTGTAATAGGCATTGGAGAGCCAGCATACATGGAACAAATGCCTCATTCGCATGACCTTATAATCTAATAGTGAATGTTGTGAAAGAAATGTCTCTTGTCTCCATACATTAATTATATCACATTGCCATAACCCAAATAATTGCATATTGTTTGCGTTGTTCTCAGAAAACCTGCCTTAACATTTGTCATGTATGCATCTTTCTTTGAACTAAAAATAACATTAACACTTAACATTCTGTCATGCTTGACCTTAATCATAATTCTCTTTACCATTTGCTTCCACTAATACAGAAAGCTGCTGAGAAACTTAAAGAGGAGGAGAGGAAAAAAATGGCTGAAATGCAAGCCGAGTTAGAGAAACAGAAGCAGCTAGCTGAAGCTCATGCAAAGGCCATTGCCAAAGCAGAGCAAGAGGCAAAAGAACTTAAGCTCATGATGCAAGAAGAAGTTAGCAAGAGAGAGTTTGTTGCTGTGGATGCTGAGAAGCAAAAGCAGAACATTCAGCAAGAGTTGCACGAACTCCGAAACATCTCAGAACAGCAGATCAAATCAAAAAGTCAGCAGGTGGAAGATGCACTTCAGAGTCGAACCAAAATTGAGGAGGAGATCCGTATCATCAGGCTCCAGCTGGAAACAACGGTGAAGCAGAAATCCACAGCAGAGGCGGAGCTGACGCAGCTCAGGGAGAAAGCTGCAGATGCCGAGAAACTCCGGAAAGCTGCTCAAGACGAGGCGGAGAAACTGCGCAAGCAGGTCACCGAAGAGACCCAGAAGAAGCGCAAGGCAGAGGATGAGCTGAAGCTTAAGTCTGAAACTGAGCGGGAGGCTGCCAAGCAGAAGCAGAAAGCGCTTGATGACCTTAACCAACTGAAGCTGCAGGCGGAGGAGGCCGAGAAGCGCATGAAGCAGGCTGAGGTGGAGAAAGACCGGCAGATCAATCTCGCCCACGAAGCAGCACAGAAGAGTGCGGCCGCCGAGCTCCAGAGTAAGCGCATGTCATTTGTTGAGAAGACCTCAAAACTCGAGGAATCACTTAAAGAACAGCACGGAGCTGTCATGCAGCTACAGGAGGAAGCGGATCGCCTCAAGAAACAACAGGAGGAAGCAGACAGGGCAAGGGAGGACGCGGAGAAAGAGCTGGAAAAATGGAGACAGAAGGCAAACGAGGCCCTTCGCCTGAGGCTTCAGGCTGAGGAAGAAGCCCACAAAAAGACTCTGGCCCAGGAGGAAGCTGAGAAGCAAAAAGAAGAGGCCGAGCGGGAGGCCAAAAAACGGACAAAAGCCGAGGAGTCTGCCCTGAAGCAGAAGGAGATGGCGGAGCAAGAACTGGAGAGGCAGCGGAAACTGGCTGAAGCCACAGCCCAGCAGAAGCTGTCCGCTGAGCAGGAGCTCATCCGTCTAAGGGCTGACTTCGACCATGCGGAGCAGCAAAGGTCCCTGCTTGATGACGAGCTTTACCGCTTGAAAAATGAGGTCAATGCCGCGGTGCAGCAGCGCAAGCAGCTTGAAGACGAGCTGGCCAAAGTAAGAAGTGAAATGGACATACTTCTACAGCTCAAATCCAAAGCAGAGAAGGAGAGCATGTCTAACACTGAAAGGAGCAAACAGCTCCTGGAGGCTGAAGCGGCTAAAATGAGGGACCTTGCAGAGGAGGCAGCTAAGCTTCGTGCTATTTCTGAGGAGGCCAAAAGGCAGAGGCAGGTAGCTGAAGAGGAAGCGACCAGACAGAGAGCGGAAGCTGAAAGAATACTTAAAGAAAAGCTTGCTGCAATTAATGAGGCCACTCATCTAAAAACTGAGGCAGAGATAGCACTCAAGGAGAAAGAGGCAGAAAATGAACGCCTCCGAAGGCAAGCAGAAGATGAGGCCTACCAGAGGAAGGCTCTAGAAGATCAGGCAAGCCAGCATAAGCAAGACATTGAGGAGAAGATCAACCTGCTCAAGAAATCTTCTGATATAGAATTAGAAAGACAGAAAGCAATTGTAGATGAAACTCTCAAACAGCGAAGAATTGTTGAGGAGGAGATTCGTATTTTGAAGCTTAATTTTGAGAAGGCTTCGTCTGGCAAACTTGATTTGGAGCTCGAATTAAACAAACTAAAGAATATCGCTGAAGACACCCAGAAGAGCAAGTTACAGGCTGAAGAGGAGGCGGAAAAGTTTCGCAAGCTTGCCTTGGAGGAAGAGAACAGGAGGAGAGAAGCTGAGGATAAGGTGAAGAAGATTGCCGCAGCAGAGCAGGAAGCAGCTCGACAGCGCCAGGCCGCCCAAGAGGAGGTGGAGCGTCTGAAAAAGAAGGCAGAAGAGGCCAGAAAGCAGAAGGACGACGCCGACAAGGAGGCGGAGAGACAAATCCTGGTGGCAAAGGAGGCAGCTCAGAGATGCAGCACTGCTGAGTATCAAGTCCAGAGTGTCCTTGTGCAACAGAAGGAAGATAGCCTCATGCAGGTAAAGCTAAGGGAAGAGCATGCAAAAGCCAAAAAGCTCGCCGAGGAAGCAGAGAAGGCCAAAGAAAATGCCGAAAAGGAGGCTGCTCTTCTTCGCCAGAAAGCAGAGGACGCAGAGCGCCAGCGCCAGGCAGCTGAAGATGAAGCTATTCGTCAGGCTCAAGCCCAGGAAGATGCTGAGAGACTCAGAAAGGAAGCTGAGTTAGAAGCGGCCAAGCGTGCTCAGGCAGAGACTGCCGCACTGAGACAGAAACAGCAAGCAGACGCAGAAATGGCAAAGCACAAAACACTTGCAGAGCAAACCCTTAAGCAGAAAACTCAAGTTGAACAAGAGCTTACCAAAGTGAAATTACAACTAGATGAAACTGACAAACAGAAATCACTGTTGGATGAAGAGCTTCATCGACTCAAGGATGAAGTCAGTGATGCTGTTAAGCAGAAGGCCCAGGTAGAAGATGAATTATTTAAAGTTAAAATCCAAATGGAGGAGCTTATCAAACTCAAGATGCGAATTGAAGAGGAAAACCAGCGTCTTATCAAAAAGGACAAGGACAATACTTCCAAGTTCCTGGAAGAAGAAGCTGAGAACATGAAAAAGTTAGCAGAAGAAGCTGCTAGACTCAGCATAGAGTCTCAGGAGGCAGCACGCTTGCGACAGATAGCAGAGTCTGATCTTGCCCAGCAAAGGGCAATTTCTGAAAAAATGCTCAAGGAAAAGATGCAGGCCATTCAGGAAGCCTCCAGATTGAGAGCTGAAGCAGAAATGCTTCAGAAACAAAAAGACATGGCTCAAGAGGAGGCTCAAAGACTGCTTGAAGACAAACAGCAGATGCAGCAGCGACTTGAAGAGGAAACAGAGGGCTTCCAGAAATCATTAGAAGCTGAACGCAAGAGACAGTTGGAGATCACAGCTGAAGCTGAGAAACTTAAACTACGGGTGTCTCAGCTTAGTGATGCCCATTCAAAAGCTGAGGAGGAAGCAAAGAAATTCAAAAAGCAGGCAGATGACATCAGTGCCCGTCTTCATGAGACTGAACTTGCCACAAAAGAGAAAATGACCATAGTTGAAACATTGGAAGTACAGAGATTAAGTAGTGGTAAAGAAGCTGATGAACTTCGCAAAGCAATCACTGACCTTGAAAAAGAAAAGGCTAAATTGAAAAAAGACGCTGAAGATTTGCAGAAAAAATCTAAAGAGGTATTGTGTTAAACATGGCATAACTTTGCAGCTTATGTCATTGTTAACCCCCTTTCTGAAAACTAACATTGCTTAAATTATCAAATGAAATAATTTTTAGTTGCTACTGTCTTACACCTTGAATTACATAGTTTTGATAATTGTTCCTTATTAAGAATTTTTTTTCTTAGAGTATAGACTTTACTTTCAACTGTAGTATGAAAATTTCTTGGGAATTTGTTAACAATGTAGTTTACAATGTATTTATGTAGAAGGAAAAGTATTTTGTATTTATGTTTAACACTTTTATTTTGCCTCCAATTTCTTTAGATGGCAACTGCACAACAGGAACAGATTAAACAGGAGAAAACAATCCTGCAGCAGACATTCATCTCAGAAAAAGAGATGCTTTTGAAGAAAGAAAAGCAAATTGAAGATGAGAAGAAAAAGCTGGAAAGCCAGTTTGAAGAAGAAGTGAAAAAATCCAGAGCTCTACAGGACGAACAGCAGCGACAACAAAGACTCATGGAAGAAGAGAAAAAGAAACTTCAGGTCACAATGGACATTGCTCTTAAGAAGCAAAAAGACGCTGAAGAGGAAATGCTCAAAAAACAAAAAGAAATGCAAGAGCTTGAGAGGAAGAAGCTTGAGCAGGAGAAACTGCTTGCTGAGGAAAATCAGAAGTTGCGTGAAAAGCTTCAGCAACTTGAAGTTCAAAAACAGCAAACATCCCGCACTCAAGAGATACAGATTCAGACTGTTGACCTCAATGGCCAAAGTGTTGAAGTGGACAGTAGAAATGGAGAATCTGCCCTATATTTTGAAGGCATTAGGGAGAAGGTCCCAGCAAGCCGCCTATTAGAAGTAGACCTCTTAAGCAAAAAGGATTATGATAAGCTAATTAAAGGCAAGATCACAGTGAATGAGCTGAGCCAGACAGAAAAACTTAAAGCAATTCTCAAGGGTACGAACTGCATCAGTGGCCTGCTTGTTCATCCAAATAACAAAATGCCTATTTATCAAGCTATCAAAGAGAAGAAGATTGCTCCAGGAACTGGTTTGGTCCTACTGGAAGCACAGGCAGCCTCTGGATACATTGTTGATCCTGTTAAAAACAAGAAACTATCTGTCAATGAAGCGGTGAAGGAAGGTCTCATAGGACCTGAACTTCATAACAAAATGCTGTCTGCTGAGAAGGCTGTTACTGGCTACAAGGATCCCTACACAGAGGAAAAGATTTCACTCTTTGAGGCCATGAAGAAAGGCCTTATAGTGGAAGACCATGCCATCAGACTGCTAGAGGCTCAGATTGCTACTGGTGGAATCATTGACCCCATTAATAGTCACCGTGTACCAATTGAAACAGCCTATAAACAGGGACAGTTTGATGCAGAGATAAACAAAATTCTTCAAGACCCTTCAGATGATACAAAAGGATTCTTTGATCCAAACACCCAAGAAAATCTCACATACTTGCAATTAATGGAGAGGTGTGTCACTGATCCTGAAACTGGATTGCTCCTCTTGCCTGTTACAGAGGGAGCAGCACTTAGTGCCAGAACCTTCACTGATGAAGAAACCAGAGATGTCTTCAATAAGACAACCGTGTCTGTGCCATTTGGAAGATTCAAAGGAAAAACAGTTACAATTTGGGAAATAATTAATTCTGAGTACTTCACAGAGGACCAGAGAAAGGATTTAATCCGTCAGTACAAATCAGGCAAAATTACAGTAGAAAAGATAATAAAAATTGTAATCTCTGTTGCAGAGGAAAAAGAGAAAAAGCATGAGCTTGAATTTGATGGCCTCAGAGGACCTGTCCCTGCAGCAGAGCTACTTGAATCCAAAGTTATTGACAAGGACCTCTATAACAAGTTACAAAAAGGAAATAAGACCATCAAAGAGGTGTCTGAAATGGAGGCTGTACGCAAGTCTCTGAAGGGTTCAAACTGCATTGCCGGAGTGGTCATCAGCTCAACTAAAGAAACAATGTCATTATACCAGGCAATCAAAAAGAACGTGATGAGCCCAGGGCATGCTATGAATCTCCTAGAAGCTCAAGCAGCATCTGGATACATCATAGACCCTGTTAAAAACCAGAAGTTTACAGTTGATGAAGCTGTCAAAGCTGGTGTCGTTGGCCCTGAACTGCATGAAAAGCTGTTGTCAGCAGAAAGAGCTGTCACAGGCTACAGGGATCCCTACACTGGACAAACTGTGTCTTTGTTTGAGGCTATGAAGAAGGAACTGATCAACAAGGACCAGGGAATCAGATTCCTTGATGCACAAGTGTCAACAGGAGGCATCATAGACCCTGTGAAAAGCCATCGCATTCCACATGACATTGCCTGCAAGCGGGGTTATTTTACTGATGAAACTAATGAGATCTTGAGTAACCCAACAGATGAAATCAAAGGTTACTATGATCCCAATACGCAAGAGTATGTCACATATATGCAGCTTCAGAAGAGATGCATTACTGACAAAAAGACTGGTCTTCAGCTTCTGCCCTTATCTGAACAAGCAATCAGTAACAAAGAAGAACACAAGTACACTGAGGCACAGACCAAAGAGGCCATGACACAGGCAACAGTGGAAGTTCAAAGTGGACCATATAAAGGACGGAAAGTTACCATCTGGGAGATAATCAACTCTGAATATCTCACTGAGGAACAAAGACTTGATTTGATGAGGCAGTATAGGTCTGGAAAAATGACAATTGAGAAAATTATAAAGATTGTAATCACAATTGTGGATGACAAAGAGGCCAAGAAACAAGAACAATCCTGCTTCAAAGGGCTCAGGGCTCCTGTCCCAGCTCAGTCCCTGTTTAACTCCAGTATTATTGATAAAGCTACTTTTGATTTGCTTCAGCAAAGTAAGACAACTCCAGAAGAGGTGAGCAAAAACAGTGCTGTTCACAAGTATCTACAAGGCTCTGAAAGCATCGCTGGTATATACCTTGAACCTACAAAAGAGAAGGTTAGCATTTATGAAGCAATGAAAAAGAAACTCCTGAGACAGAACACAGGAATACCACTGCTCGAAGCTCAAGCTGCTACGGGCTTCATTGTGGATCCCGTAAAGAATCGGTTCCTTACAGTTGATGATGCTGTCAAAACAGGTGTTGTAGGACCTGAGCTTCACGAGAAACTTCTCATTGCTGAGAAAGCTGTTACTGGCTACAAAGACCCATTCACAGGCAATAAAATCTCTGTGTTCCAAGCCATGCAAAAAGATCTTATCCCTAAAGAACATGGCATGCCTCTTTTGGAGGCACAGACTTCCAGTGGAGGAATTATTGATCCCATTAACAGTCATCGGATTCCCACTGATGCTGCATGCCAGCGGGGATATTTTAGCAAAGAAATGGCCAAGAGCATTGCTGAAATCTCAGATCGAAATAAGACCTTCTGTGACCCTGATACTGACGAGAATGTGTCATATAAACACTTGAAAGACAAGTGTATGACAGACCCTGAGACAGGCTTAAACCTCTTACGACTGTCTAAACCACAGGCACCAACAGTGGTGGAAAAGACCTACCTTTACACTGAAGAGCAAACGCAGAGTGATCTAGCCAGTACTCATGTTGACCTCCCGATTGAAGGTCTTACACAAGGCTCAATGTCTCTGTGGGATGTCATGAACTCAAATCTGCTGCCTGAAGAGGAGAGGATAAAGCTGCTGGATGATTATCGCTCTGGCAAAATAACAAAAGAGAGAATGATAATCATAATAATTGAAATAATGGAGGAGAGAGAAATAATCAGAGGAGAAAACATCAAGTCATGCGACATAGTCCGACGCCGGGTGACTATTGAAGAACTCTATAATGCTCGTATTATTGACACGGACACCTACAATATGCTGAAGCAAGAGAAGAAGACCATCCGTGAGGTCATGGAGTTGCAGAGTGTTAAACAGTACTTGTTCGGTACGGGCAGTGTTGCAGGTGTGAAATCTGATCCCAGATCTACAATCAGTATTTATCATGCAATGAAGAGAGGGTTAATGAAGCCAGACGATGCAATTGGCCTCTTGGAAGCACAGGCAGCCACTGGGTTTATCATTGATCCCATTAGAAATGAGATGCTTACAGTTGATGAAGCAGTGCGCAAAGGAGTAGTCGGACCAGAAATCCATGACAAACTTCTGTCTGCAGAAAGAGCCGTTACTGGGTATAAGGATCCATACAGTGGGAAAATAATTTCCCTTTTCCAAGCAATGAAAAAGGACCTTGTACAAGAGGACTATGCTCTAAGGCTTCTTGAAGCACAAATAGCCACTGGAGGTATCATAGATCCAGAATTCAACTTCCATCTCCCAGCAGATGTTGCGACACAACGTGGCTATATCAACAAGGAGACATATGAGAGACTTTCTGATGAAGTTAAGGGGTATGTTGATCCTGTCACAGAGGAAAAGCTCTCATATTTCCAACTGCTCAAGAGATGCAAAGTTGATACAAATGGACAATGTCTACTGGCTTTAGCAGAAAAAGTACCAATGTTTAAGGGTCTCCGAAAGGAAATCACAATGGAGGAGTTAGTCCGCTCACAAATTATCGATGCAAAAATGGTGTCTGAACTCCAAGAGGGTCTGGTAACAGTTGAAGAGTTGAGCAGTAGACTCAAGAAGTACCTTGAGGGCACAAGTTGCATTGCTGGTGTGTTTCTGGAAACAAGTAAAGACCGCCTTTCCATATACCAAGCTATGAAAAAGAACATGATCAGGCCAGGAACTGCCTTTGAACTGCTGGAAGCTCAAGCAGCCACAGGATACATCATTGATCCCATCAAAAACCTCAAGCTTACAGTCAGTGAAGCTGTGAGAATGGGAATTGTGGGTCCAGAATTTAAAGATAAACTCATGTCTGCTGAACGGGCTGTCACTGGCTACAGAGACCCTTATACAGGCAAAACCATCTCTCTCTTCCAAGCTATGAAAAAAGGTCTCATCCTGAAAGATCATGGAATTCGTCTTCTTGAAGCACAAATTGCTACTGGAGGCATCATTGATCCTGAGGAAAGTCATCGTCTGCCAGTGGAAGTAGCCTACAACCGGGGACTCTTTGATGAGGAGATGAATGAAATTCTCACTGATCCATCTGATGATACCAAGGGTTTCTTTGACCCAAACACAGAAGAGAATCTAACCTATCTGCAGCTAATGGATAGATGCATTACAGACCCACAAACTGGTCTTGTGCTTTTGCTTCTAAAAGAAAAGAAACGGGAAAGAAAGACATCCTCCAAATCCTCCGTTCGCAAACGCAGAGTCGTCATTGTCGATCCTGAGACAGGCAAGGAAATGTCTGTGTACGAAGCTTATCGCAAGGGACTCATTGACCACCAGACATACCTTGAACTTTCAGAGCAAGAATGTGAATGGGAAGAAATTACCATGTCCTCTTCTGATGGTGAAGAGAAGTCCATAATCATTGACAGAAGATCAGGTCGCCAATATGATATTGCTGATGCTCTGGCAAGAGGCCTTATTGATCAATCTTCCCTTGACCAGTATCGCGCTGGACAGCTTGCCATCACAGAATTTGCTGACATGTTATCTGGGAACATGGGTGGTTTTCGTTCCCGGTCATCTTCCTTTGGATCAACTTCCTCTTATCCAATGAGTCCGATACCCTCTATCAAAACTCCCACATCTGTGTGGAATGATCCGACTGAGGAGACCGGTCCTATTGCTGGAATTCTTGATACTGACACCCTAGAGAAGGTTTCAGTCACTGAAGCTATGCATAGAAACTTAGTAGACAACATCACTGGACAGAGACTGTTGGAAGCACAAGCCTGCACAGGTGGCATAATAGACCCGTCAACTGGAGAAAGGTTCTCTGTTGCTGATGCAACCAGTAAGGGTCTTTTAGATAAGTTAATGGTTGACAGAATCAACCTAGCACAGAAAGCCTTCAGTGGATTTGAGGATCCTAGAACCAAAGCAAAGATGTCTGCTGCTCAAGCACTTAAGAAAGGCTGGCTATATTATGAAGCTGGTCAGCGTTTCCTGGAAGTGCAGTATCTTACTGGAGGCCTCATTGAACCAGAGGCGGAAGGAAGAGTCTCTCTGGAAGAGGCCATCAAGCGAGGCACTATAGATGCTCGCACAGCCCAAAAGTTAAGAGATGTCAGTGCTTACTCTAAATACCTTACGTGCCCCAAAACCAAACTCAAGATCTCCTATAAGGATGCCATAGACAGAAGCATGACTGAGGAGGGAACTGGACTGAAATTGCTAGAAGCCTGCTCACAGTCTAGTAAAGGTCTTTACAGTCCCTACAATGTAAGTGGTGCTGGTTCTGCTTCTGGTTCAAGATCTGGGTCAAGGACTGGATCCAGATCAGGCTCAAGAAGAGGTAGTTTTGATGCTACTGGCTCGGGCTTCAGCATGAACTTCTCATCATCCTCCTACACCTCAAGCAGTTATTCTCGCCGATATTAATAGTTGTTCCACTGTGGACTCAGAACAAACATTCTTACAACATTATAAGTAACACAGCCTCACAGCCCTAAAGTGTCTGGGGCCTATAAATTAATTCTACCACAGTACACTACAATTGTATAAGATGCAAAGGAAAGCTTTAGGAATGGTATACACAAAGACACCTATTTATTCTGATTTGCATGTTTTGCCATAGAAAGTGCATTCCATAAACTACCAGTATGTTTTTGATGAGGACAAGTAATGTCTCATCTTATGTAGTTTGGGTGCTTACATGCTGTGCATTTCATAATTAGCCTGAACAACCATCCTTAGATTTATTAACTGCTTCTACTTCAGAAAAATCTAATAATTTGTATTTAGATGTAATGTTAACTTGTGTTCCTTTTTCAAATACCACTCCTCACTTTATATAGCTGTTTAGTATTGCTAATTACTTTCATTGATTATTTGGTGAAGTTTTTAAATGATCATACAGAGCATACTCCATTAAATGCTACTTACAGCATACATTTGAACTTGTAATTTCAGATTTGTCTCTCTTTTGTACTGTTTTTAATGCACAAAAAATACGCCAATATGAAAATAATGTTTACTAGACTAAAGAAGTATATGGATGTTTATTTTTATCTTTGTGTACTGGTGTTGGCTGTCGTGGAATGTAAGGGTGTTGTGCAAATATCTAATACTACAGAATGTATAAATAGTAAATATTACATGTTAACACTGGAGGAAGAAAGCACACTTAAAGCATCTGTTATCTCACAGTACCGAAATAGATCCTCTGATATTGAAGCAAATACCTCATACATTATTATGAGTCCTTTTAAAAACTACTATTTAAAAGCTTCAGCATCCTTGGCTTCCGTGAAACACAAGGCTCTTCAAGGCTCAATGTCATTTCAATCAAGTGGTCCTGGTATACTGTGCCAAGAAGATGTCAGATGTCTGACCCTACCTCTCCTCATAAGATCTGGAAAAAAAACCTGAATGAGATGATGAGCATTTGGTATCTGTAAGTTAAATTAACACATCTCTGCTGATTTCACATTGCTGATTTTTCCACAGGTCACAGTTTTGATTGATCTCTTGCTTCAAATATTTACATCATACTATTTACATCTCTAAGTATAATAGTCCTGTGAATGTTATCTTTTTGTCAAGCTGTTGGGAAAGAGATTAATTTTTCCAGAGAGCCTTTTTCATTATTAGGAGTCATATGAGTGAGTTTTTAATTACTGTTCCATGTCTTTCCATATTTTAACAGAGGTTTTCCTTAACCAATCATGGAGTAATGAAGGACAATGTTAACATACACTTCAGCAGTACAGCAGATATTTGCCAACCGCCCTCACTTCAAGATATTCAGGTTGGTGTTTGTTAAACATTACATTAAACATCCAGTTACTGATAATCTTGCATAAATGGTAAAAACCTTTAGGCCTATGTATTTGATTTGTTTCATAGTTATTTTTTATTACAATTTTGTTTTCATTGTCATTTTTTACTTTTTGTTGCCTCATAGATTTATTTTTTTGTTGTTTGTTTTTGTTTTTAGATCTTCCATTGCTCCTACTGTATCATTTGCACAGAGAAAGTAGAGGCTAGGGTTTACCTGACGTTTGCCTTGGATATCATACCAGGAACTGGCTGTCACGGACTAAGCATTTATCTGCCAATCCTATCCACTTTGGACTCTGGTCACCCACCAATTTATTTGGACTAGTTATAAATAAATAAACACAGACTCTTGGAACCACATTGATCAATCTTCAGATTGGAAACTTAATGTAAATTTGCTACCAGACATTTTGACATTCAGGTTCTACACTTCATATCCTAACCTCCACCATACCTTTAGATCATGTTTTGTATTCAACATTAATTTTGCTTGTCTTAACTTGCTGAGTGTGCACTGCTGTATTCTACATCATTCTAAGGTCACCAACACTAATTAACGCAACGCCATCATCAGTTTATTGTATTTATTTCATTTTTTGCATATTGTGTTGGATAACATCAAAATCATTCTTTAAATTTTGACATTTCCTTCACCAACTGAGATTTGATGTATTTTTTTTTTCCTTTGTTGCTTCTTCAACCAGTGTTTCATTTTCCCAGAAAGCTTCTGTTATGTTTTGTTTCTTGGATGTACTTGACTCGTGTGTATATCTTCATATTTTGTTAATTTTTTTTTCTCATTTTTGATATCATATTCTAAAAAATATATATTTGTTTTGCATGTTTTACTAACTTGACAAGAGACATTTTAAACATTCAGATGAAGCGCTCCGTATTATATATATCGTATATGAGCTATATATTATATCGACAAGTTACTACATAATGGGGGGTGGCATTACACTGCTTTTGAACATAATATTATAATCTAATGTAAATAAAAGTACTATGGAAATATGTTTGTATTTATCTTTTTATTTAGTATTTGATTTGTTGTCCGGTCTCTAGTATTTTTAGGGGGGGGGTTTTTTGTAGCATTTCAGATTGTGTGTGTGTGTGTGTGTGTGTGTGTGTGTGTGTGTGTGTGTGTGTGTGTGTGTGTGTCATTGGTCCATCACTGTCCATTCTCATGATTGAAAACAAAATACAATCAAACAACATGGTTGATTTAATACATATATTATTATTTATATTATTATCACTTTGCACAAAATAAATTAATTGCTGATGGTATCAAAAAGATCATGTCAAATTAAGTATACCTTTATTTGTTCATTCATTCTCCCTCATGTCCATATGGTAGATAAAATATTTTAAAATATTTTGGTTATCAAAGATAACAATACACAACAGAAACTATGATAAAGCAGCTCTACAGTAGAGGCATTCTTCAGAATCACTTTATCAGGCAGGTATATTTTAGTATATATGTTTGTATATAAGCATTTTGTGTTGAGTACATATGCGACAAGCCAGTGGGCTGTTAACAGTTATGGAACAAGGAATAAAACAAAGTTAATAAAATAGGATGCCATAACATTAAAATGGCCATTTGTGTACCAAAGCAGTTCTAGCTAGAGAAAGAAGAAGGTGATACATTTGACTAGTGCATGTGGTAGTTCTGTTGTGATGAGGGGATGCTAGGGTAAAAGGCAAGTGGACGATGTCCATTATAGATAATAAGGGCCATAGCCCCAGGTACAGAAGTTGTCCTTCAACTGTCCTTCAACTGTCTTTGGTGGTTTTGAGTCTTAATATACTTGACCTATATACGTTTTATATATATTTGTGTGTCCATGAAAGCCAATGAGAGAGAGTCCAGAGGTAATCACATTCACAGATGGGCTGCCTTTTTCATCTCATACTGAGTTCTTTGCTGGCATTCCTGCTCTAACTCCGCCCATGCTACCCCTTTCACCTGTCCATCAAGATGGAGGCTACAAGGTAAGCTCCACAAAGAAGCCATGATATCAATAGCATGTTATAACAAAGAGAGAATATTTTAGTGAGGATTTAAGTTTGAAAAAAGTGTATAATTGCAGAAGAATTATAATAATTTAGCTGAATACCTGTGCGTGTGTGTGTGTGTGTGTGTGTGTATGTGTGTGTGTGTGTGTGTGTGTGTGTGTGTGTGTGTGTGTTCTTCTGCTTCAGGCTGCAAAAGACAAAAGACATGGGTAAGGAAAGCACACAAGAATCCACCAGTAATGAACCTCAGTCATTCCACAGATTATTTAATTTGAAATTATCCATGGACTCTCCTTCTCTATGTCTTCTGTTTGTGGATGTTGAAATAGCAGTAATCCTGAGGCATTGCTGCATTTTTCAGTTCTTTACCTTGCATTTTTAAGCAAACAAAGCCACATTCTACTCACATTTATAGCTTTGTTTGGTTAAAACCAAGAGAAGATGCAGCGTATGCCTGTGACACCTTCGCAGGACAGACACAGAGGAGTGGAGCCAGTGGCAGAGTGAGTTCAGAGGGCAGATCCGGGCTCTGCGTCACTGGCTGAAGACCATGGAGATGCGGCTGCCCCTGGAGCCTGCAGTGAGTTCCTCTGCTCCTTCTGTTTGCTAGGGATGCTTCCTCTAACATCACAATGAGGGAATTGGGCAAAGTCACTGTTCATATTGTAGACAAACCTAGATAGTTCCATTTTGTTTTTTTACACCTTTAAACAATAATACATTTCACATCACAGAAATCACAATGTATATAGCAATATAAATATTTTATTTGGATTGTAAAAATATTACATAATGTCCTCACCAGCTGGGCTTTGATGACAGTTAAGAAATCAGAACATTATGAAAGCAGGACAATATTATTATATTATTTTATTTAAGTTTATTTAAAATTAAGAATTGAATTTTAAAGTTATGAATACTGACAAAATATGCACAATGTGACAAGGGACATGAACTGCAATGGTTTACTGCAAAAGATCACTTTTTAAGTTGTGTTTAAGCTAAATCTCAGAAAATCTCAGTGATGAGAATATAGTCATCCTTTTCGACAGAACACCATGAGCTTCCTCTACACTGACTCTGGACATCTTACCAGTAACTACAGCTTACACATCAGAAAGAAAAATAAGTTAAAAGAAGAAGAAACACTCTACACAATGCCAGTCATTAGTCTTGTCTCTATTATGTGACACATTACCCTCATGACACAATGTTAGGCATTCCAGTGAAATGTGGTATGGAAAGGGTATTCTTAACCATGAATGTGTTTACCTGTGTGTTTATGTGTGTGTGCGTGTGTGAAAGAGAGAGAGAGAAAGAGAGAGAGAGGGAGATGCTTCTTCAACATCAGTAAACCCTGACATTACAATCTGGGAGGCCTGGCAGCTCGGACGGCGAGTGAGAGGTGCAGTGAGAACAGGCCAGACCCAGTCAGACCTAGGCAGGCTCTTTTGTGAGGGCGTGGACGGGGGTGGGGGGTGTTGGGGGGGCAGTGCTGCACTGGAGGCCTCTTCACACATGACCGAGCACACAGAAAGCACATTAGACTCGGATGGGAGGATGAGGAACAAGAGAAAAACAGGATCTTACAGAGGGAATCCTCTGATCCGCCTACAACAGAGCTGGCTCTAACACCCCTGTCATCTGTCTTATCTGATAACCTGCTGATGATTAAATATCAGCTGTCTTCATTTCATGGACTTTGACATAGACAGTATTAGAATTATACCATGGTGGGTAATGGCAATTGTGTGTTATTGGTTGGAATCTGTTCATGCTCACTCACTTATGGAATATCAGACAGAAATATATGGGATGGCTGAGTATTTCCAATATAATACCAGCATGCATCTGTCCTAATATCTCATTATTAAAATAGACTTCTATTTACTGTTAAGCTGAAGGATATAAACATCTTGATTGTGGAATGAAGCTAGTCTGTCCACTTCATGAACAGTATTTTTCCACTTGAATAAATATTGTTTGTTTTTCAAATGCCTTTAATCCTCTGCATCCTATTGATGTCATGCTAATAGCTCACATTTGTCCCTACATTAACAGTCAGAAGGGACAGGCAGGTAGGGACCCCCCCACCTCCGCACATGTCCTCCAACCATACCACATAACTGCCGCACACCTCTTGGAAATGCAAAGACCTGTCCCTCAGGGAAAAAGTTATAATGTTCATTTTGGATGCTGTCATTGGTCAATATCTTTCAATTTTCCCAAGATTAATGTTACATTGCTTAAATCTAGATAACAGTCTTACGTCATGATAGTAATACATCATGGTAGGAAGCACTAGAACGTCCAAGGAACTGTTGTATTAAATCAAACCTTCCACCATCCTCCAGAATTGCAATGGTTTAAAAAATTACAAGGACTATTTTTTTACATTCTCTAGGGTCATTTGTATGTTCCATAAAGCCCCTCTGTTCACTGCAAGATAGCTCCAGTCTGATTCCCAGCGCAAGGGCCTCTTCCCTTTTTGACTTCCCGCTGATTTTGAATAGTTAAAGGCCTTGTGTCTTAAAGGTCCTTCTTTTCTCTGTGCTCTGTAAAGCAAAGTCTGAATCTCAAATAAGCACTGCACACACAGGCAGGCTCAGCACACTGAAGGAGAGGGTCTGCTCCTCTCCCTGGCACACAGCCTTTGTGGCAGTGAGCAAACATCAACGTCCCAGGGCCTTTTGCTTTGTTGTGAGTTTAGGATGGGACAGCACGATTTACTATATGCTCCAATTAATGGGGGTTCAGCATGTAAAGTCACTGTAATGCCCAGACCTTTTATAATACAACCAACAGGCATAATTAGTGTCTGGCAGACCAGGCCCCCATCGTAGAGTTCTAATCTGCCTGCTCTCCTGCGCAATTAGACATCACGCAGCATCTTTATCGCCCTCCCTGCACGCAGATTCGGAAATAATAATAATAAGAATTGTTCTCCTTGAGAATTCTGTGCCAACACCCTGAAACTGGTGAACAGATGAATCAGAAGGCATCTGACGTTGTTCCCTCTTTAGTTCCCACTCGGTGAGTCAGCTTCCAGTATCTGAGACAACCCAGCAGGGAATCCCATCAGTCCTATTCATGTACAAGCACACACACAAGCATGCACGCACACATGCATGAACACACACATATAACACACTCTCTCTCCCTCTCACTCTCTTCTGGGAAGTGAACTCTTAGGTGATAAATTACTGTGTTTGCGAATGCCGCTTTGCTTTTGACCCCCTCGGAAGAGATCCTTTTTAACATATTCATTTATCACTTAGCAAAAGCCTCATGTGAGAGTCACAGAAAGAGCATGTCTGCTCAAGTGCTAATTATGGTGTATTGGAGGACCCTTTGAGATCTTATTGAATTTAGAGGAAGGGGGGAGACAGTGAGATGGTGGGGGAGGGGAACGCAGCAGCAGAATTAATCCACTTTGGTGTTCTCAGGTCTTTAGACACATGGGGGCTCTGATTGAATCTGGCATCATCTGCTAACCATTTGGCATCTCATGGATTCACCCCTTCGTTCTGTCTTGTAAACATACAAAGCCCATTCTTTCCTCAAGTAAACAGGGAGCAACACAGCCCAAAATCTGCTGGGTGGGAGGTGTACAGGCTTACTCTGATCAGGCAATCTCCTCATTACTATGATGATGCGCCTGTTCTTTGTCCTTTATCCTGTTATGCCAGTAATATAAGACATGGTATGTCATATACCATGCCTGACATATCTGGGGCATGTCAAGTAAAAGCAGGCAGGGTTTGGGGAGCAGACTGGAAGTATTGATGGGTGGTAAAAGCCTTGGTCTGATACAGTGGAGGGAGAGAAAGACTTTGTAAGGGGGAACAATTCAATTAGCTCCATCAGGAGATGGCTGTGTGGGGAGCAGGGATCAGGTGTCTCCCAGACTGCAGCTTTTGTCAGCCTAGACCCCTGATACAGAGGACACTCACAGACCCAAATAGTGAGCTCAAATCATGGCAATCTGATGCCCTCCATAGGCCTGTGGTCAGTGATGTCAATATTATATGGCCTACACTTAAGCTCGCCTTAAAAAATCGTTAGATAACAAAATGCATGTGAGTTGAAAGTATAGAGTTCACCTCTTAGCTAAGGCCAGTTTTGGGAATATATGTTTACATTTTTATTTCATTTTGGCATTGTAGCAAAGGATATGGTGAAGTCAGTGTGTGAAAGCATCTATCCAAGAAACCATGAGTCAGTCCGCTTTGTCAAAGCACATCAAGAAAACACCAAACAAAAATATGGCAAAGGTTAAAAAAAAAAAACCCTATTTATTCTATGAAAAAGGCAAATGTTTATAGTTCACTGTCCAAATACTTCTGAAGGGAAGGAATCCTGCAAGAACCTAACATCCTAACATGACTCGTTTCTGAATCCGAGTGCAGCGAGGTTAAATTACTTCATGGGTTCTTACCACTGAAGTCGCTTTCCCAGGACAGTCTTGTTGAGTAGGCTTTATCACTCTTCCTTTTTGCTCACTGCCTCCTTTTGTCTGTTTTATGTCCTCGGCGGTTTGTTCGGGGTCTGGAGGGGGAAAGGGCTGAGGTTAATAATTTAAGTGCTTAGTGTAGAGTCCCTTCATGCACAGCTGTCTTCGGAATCAGAATGACAGAGTGTTGTGAAGTGGGCATGTGTACCCTGTTTCCGTTCTGCGAGCTTTCATCTCAGCCTGCCTCATCTCCCAGTTTTTTTTGTCCTCCCCTGTGCCGGGAGGGTTTCCTTTCAGGAGTGGTCCGTTTAGATGAAGCGTATGCCCTACTGTGGTGCTAAAGATTACTCCAGTTTTTCAAGTTTGAGGACGTCTTCACAAGCTCTCTTGTTCCCACACTCTCACTGTTCTGAGATGAAAGTTCCCCCCATCAGGTGTCACAGGGCCCTCTCCTAAAGGGTCACACCTGCTTCTTTGCACTGTGAGGATAAAGGCAGGAAATGCAATATGGAACAGTGACTTCACACCTATTGAAGAAATCTCTCAGTGTCATAACACAAGGTGACAACAGCTTCAAACAGCTGCGAATTTCCCAAGAACTGGGGGAAAAAAATTGATCTTCAAAATGTATTCGGTGGATTTTTCTTCACCATTTGAATTTGCTTGACTTAGTAATTAAATTACAAGGGCGCTTAACCATTAGCCCCATCTGCCCATGTGAGCGAGCAGCGCTGCAGATAATTACTGGAGTGCAGGTGTTATAGGGATGAGAGGAATCATGACAAGGAGAAGATGAGTGTGTGTGCCACACCTGTGTTCTTGCCCTCAAGGGTTACAGTGCACCTGCTTATACACCTGTCCACTCCCAACTCCTTCTCTCACTCTCTTTTTTCTTTTTCCCTCCCATTCTCTCTCTCTCTCTCTCTCTCTCTCTCTCTCTCTCTCTCTCTCTCTCTCTCTCTCTCTCTCTCTCTCTCTCTCTCTCTCTCTCTCTCTCTCTCTATTTACCCACAGGGTAAAAGGTTGTTTGAGATTTGACACCTTGCTAGACTACTGATTAGAGTCCCTGCTCCCCGTGGACCAATGGAGAGCACAAAGACCTTATTAAAGGCCACATTGTGTTTTGCAGTGAAGGACTATATTCAAGGAAGGAAATTATTACCTGCTTGTATTAGTCCTTTTTTTTCCTCCAAGAGAGATTCTGTGAGATTTTGAGTGGATATTCTTCACTGAACATGATGGACGCAGACGTTTAGAAATCTCAGAAAGGTCTTATTTCTATTTTCTTTTCAGCCTTTTGTTTGTTTTTGGCTATTTGCAGACCATAAGTGAGTCGAAAAGTAATCAGAGATGTTTTACAGTAATTAGGCCTTTTTGGAAGCCTTAGTGAGGGCTGGAACACAGGCTTTGAATAGAGGTGGGGGTTGTGTGTAGGGCTGGGTGGGTGGGGGTCCCTTCCATTGTAGCCTGCCCTGCTCAGCCCGCCACTCGCTGTATGAGAGAGCGAGACAGAATGGGAGTGGGCAGGAGAGGGGCTGTCGGCAGCTGTCACTTAACATGTGAATGTTTGGGGCAGCCTGGGGTCTCTTTAGAACCCCCCCATCACCACCACCCACCCACTCCCCACCCCGTTCTCCCCACAAGCGGCATGGAGTTCGTGAGCCAAAGGAGGATCTGGGGGAGGGGCTAATGGGAGGAGGAAAAGAAGAGCGGGAGGTGAGGGATTGCTGCGCTGCCCAACTGTTTGGCACAAGTGGAACGCCCAAAGCCCGAAAGCTCACACCACAGGCCACCAGCATGGGAACCGGCCCGACCTCTACCGGGACATGCATACGGGATCCTTGAGATACCCCGGACCTGGAACAGTGGAACACAGAGGAACTACTGGACTCCAGTGGCCGCACATCCCATCAGTAGCCTCAAAAAGAAAGGAATTCCTCTATTGGAGAGGGTGCAACAAAGAGGAGAGAGAGAGACAGAGAGGGAGAGAGAGGGAGAGAGAGAGGGAGAGAGAGAGGGAGAGAGAGAGGGAGCTGCCAATGGGAGGGGGCGGTTGGAACCGGAGAGGGACATTGTTTCTCTGTGGCTGTGGGCAACGGACAAGCATGGGTTATCTAGCCTAGTCTACGCATTTTCAAATGTGTGCATTTAAAAGTGAATTTGCAAGCAAGAGAGTGCACACAGGTGCACGCTGTATCTGTCTACGTGAATGAATCTGAGCAGTGAAAAAGGACACTTCGCACAGGATGCTGAAAGGCTGCAAGATTTTTGTTCTCCAGTTTGTATGATGTCGGAGAAGCCAGTGGAGTTTTATCCCTAGGTGTTTGTCGTCCTCTGTGCTCAGGGGTAAGTACGCATCACTGTGTCCTCAACGGTCAAAAACCAGATCTTTCCGCCTGGGGTGGCCTCTTTCAAACTTTCCCACCAGGCTGACTCTGTAGGAAGAGGTGCGTTGTAGCTCTGACGCTATGTGGACCGCTTTCATTTGACTGAAGGGGATTTTGATATGAATTCATTATGAGCAGGAGCAGCTTGAAGGAATTTGATTTTCATTAGTTTTCTTTCTGAAGTGCACGTCTTTGTGCTTACCTTTTTGCCATTTATTCTGTGTACAGTCCTACTGATAAAATATAATTCACAAAATCCATCAACTCAATTATATTTTTTTCTGGAGGAAACAGATTGCAAAAAGCTTTCCGTTTTACGTTTTTTCCTTATCTTCACACAGTTTAATAACAGATACCAAGGCAAAGTTAGAAATTATAACTTAACGTTATAAATTAATTAATTAAGATTAATAAGGAATTATTATATTCTTGTTGGTTCATTATGTTTATCTGCTGAGTGTCAGTCTTTGTGAAAGATGTGTGTCTGAGCACTTCTACTTCTGCCATGAGATTTTATGTGTCTCCTGGGTGATCTTAGCTTTTCTTATTAATTAGAGAACCCACTATCTTGATTACATGAAGTCACCCAGACTGAGGAATATGGTTTGATATATATATATATATATATATATATATATATATATATATATATATATATATATATATATATATATATATATGTCATCAAATCCATAAAAAGAAATATCCCACAAGTGCAAGTGCCTCGTGACCCATAATATTAACATCTACCTCCTTCTGTCTGCCATTCTGAGGTCAGATTAGGGTTGGGTATTGTCACGGTAGCACCTGGTAATACCTCAACTGATTCACATTTTGCTTTGGTGCTCAGTGAAACATAAAGTACACAGTTTACCTGTTTCAGTTTGGTTGATGTTGGTTTGGGTTAGGAAAACAAGATTCAATTAACTTTTTATTTATTGAATCACAAAATGTAATACTATGTTATCCAGCCTCTTGAGACCTTACTGCAAAATGCTATAGATTTTCAATGAGAGGAGGCCTCTGTCATTAAGGTAATTTGATTCAATGAGATTCTGACATGCTATATAAATCAATACTCAGAATGAAGGTCTCAAACTGGAGACCATTTCAAATCAAAGATGGTTTGGGTCTTTCCCAATAATGCCTGTAGTTGTAGTGTGTGTGTGTGTGTGTGTGTGTGTGTGTGTGTGTGTGTGTGTGTGTGTGTGTGTGTGTGTGTGTGTGTGTGTGTGTGTGTGTGTGTGTGTGTGTGTGTGTGTGTGTGTGTGTGTGTGTGTTTTGGTTATTTGCTTTGGTTGTTTTTGTTACTGGTGGTACAACAGGAGTAGTTTAAAAACTTTAGGTACTGAGTGATGGTACTTAAAAAACAACTTAAACCTCTCTGTGGAAACAACTACTGTGTTTAGCATTTCAAGACATCTACTATTTTAAAAACATCAGAGAAAATTTGACATTGTCAACAAGTCGGTCAAAACAATTTGCTCCAGTAAGCTGCAGGTTAAATGACTCTGGAGATGTGGGGCTGTTGCAGATCTGGTTCAGCTACCATAGATGCTTTTCTGTACAGTGATGAGCTGATATTAGGCCTGCTGCTCCAATGATCCAAAAATACTGACTTCAGGAATGGGTCCAGTTTCCTCAGTGTGTCTCACGCTGCTCAGCATTGACGTTCACTGACCCACAATGCCCTGGTCTGACCCAGGTAACCACTAGCAGTTAGCATTCATTCAACTCATCTTAATTAACATTGAAGTTCTGTTGTAACTATTCACAGGCTAACCTTGGTCAGCAGTTGCAGGCAGCTGCATGTTAGAATAGTAACAAAAGCTACGTTTGTCTTGGTATGTCACTGTTGATTCAAATAATTTTGTACAATCTAACAACATGAACAATTTTAACTGAGCGACACTGCCAGAAATGGGTTCTGAGGCAGAAAAAAGAAAAGATAGAAAAGAAAATAATTTGCTACGTACATTGTTTCAGTTTAACTGGCCGCTGTGGGTTAATCAGAACAGTTCGTATTAGGCCTTAAGGTCATGGCTTTGTTTTCGTACTGTCTGTGCTGCTCTGCTGGTGTACCGTTCCTGGCCCACCTCCGAGTGTCCCGCTCCCCTCCTTCAGGAGGAGAATAGAAACAGGACCCCTGCCTTTTGGAACAAGGAAATGAAATGGCATTTTTATGCCTGTCATATTAGATCAGGAGTTAAATGGTTTCCCAGGGTCACCCTGGTGCCAGCCCTGGCAGGAAACACCAGTTCTGCCTGCCAGTGTCCTGGGGGGAGATTCCCCTCATATACAGGCCTGTCACTTGCATTTCTATGCCCCAAAGTTGCAAAGCAGCGTTCTTGTCTTAGGGCACAAACAATAAGAATCAACCGCCACTTTATTTTGGAGATGGTGTGGGCCAGGACAGAGGCTTGGTTTGTGCTGTCCCGGGTTTGTATGGTACCAGGCAAATAATGATCCTGCTCTTTATTTGTGGATGTGTAAAAGAAACGTCACCATGTTATGGGAAAGAGTGATGTTTAATTGAGATTTGCAATGTGCAGTCTGTGTTAGAGCTAACTGTTTGATCCCTGAGATTACAGCGTGCCGGCAAAGAGACATAAAGGATTGTAAATAAGGATAGAAGTTGCAAGTGCACTCACATTCAGCCCCCTTGTGTTTTAGGCAGCTGAGACGACTCCTGCATGCATGGCCCAGGGGCCTTCTCTTACCTCACACCTTACCTGCCCACGGGCTGAAGGATCATGGGTAACCTCATAAGCAGACCTAGTTGCTTGGGTCAGAAGTCCAAGCACGTGAGGTCAAACGAGGACTTCCTCAAAGAATGCTACCAAAGGCAGAAAGAATGGCCTGTCACAGAACTTCCAAAGGAAGACAGGAAGAAAGAAGTTGACAAGGTTCCTCCACAAGTTTCTACACCAGACAATAAGAGGAGCTCTCCTGCACCTACCGTCACCAGCACCAGCACCTTGGATAATGCCTGGAGAAGCACACCTTCTCCAGCCAAAACCCCATACAATGGTTCTTTGCCCAGGAGGACTAATGTTCCAGAGCACAGGCAGTCCCCCCTGGGACAGTGTGGAACGGCAGAGAGGAGAGCCGTCTTGCAGAGGCGAGACTCTGGAAGCCCGTGGCCGTGGCAAACTCTGAGTTCTCGAGAAGTCACAGAGGTCACTGAAGTGACAGAGACTGTTGTGACAGAGATTGTGGAGGTGACAGAGTATCCATCAGGGCAGAAGGGTGGTGATCCCATTATCACCAGGACTGTTAGGGTTCTCACTGGAGCTGCAGAACAATTAGCAGAGGTTGTTATCTTTCAAAGCAACAAACATTTAAACTGAACCAAGTATCTAGGTTTAGCATTAATTATGTAACATTAAATCATAATAATATTGTCCTACTGCCATACTGCCAGCAGCATTTACCCAGCCTTCATTTGGAAATATGTCAGACATGCCAATATTTGAGGATTGCTTACTATTATTTCATGGATAAGGTATGACATTAGTACAAAGCAGCTGGAAGAATCGGCTCACGTGACTAAAGATCTTACAAATAAATAAAATAACAACAAAGAAGGACAGTTCATATTAACTAAAATGAAACAAAGTGTGAAATGTTTTCGTTAGCTTTAAATTTAAGAAAGCAGTTGATTCTCTCTCTCTCTCTTTTCTCTCTCTCTCTCTCTCTCTCTCTCTCTCTCTCTCTCTGTATATATATATATATATATATATATATATATATAAACTTTAAAATAAACTTTCGATTTTTTTATTCACAGTTACAATGTGATGGCCAATCCAGTTCAGATCAGGACTCGAGTCTGGACAGATGGAAGGTGTTTAAAATTGGTTTACAATTTACACTGGACATTTAAAAAAAAAATGTTTGATGCTTTCACTACTAAGCGATAGATAATAATATCCTCTATTAAAATATTTTCTTTATTCAAGGGTGCCAGGAATGCCTTAGCTTTGAAAGATGCATTTGAGGATCCTGAGACATTCCAGCAAAACTTGCAAACATTATTGACATGGGTTTGTGAGATTGAAGACCTCACAGCAAACCAAAAGCCGCCATCTTCCGAATTTAAAGTTGTGAAAGCTCAGCTTCAAGAGCAGAAGGTATGCCTGAAATACTTAAACTATAAAAAATCACCACCACCACCACAAACAAAAAATAGAGAAAGGACAGAGTGATTTTTATGAACCTTTCTACTTGTAGAAATGTGTAGATATATGTGAATGAACCATGAATTTTAGGGCACCCTCCATTCCAAAACTGCATTTGTATTGAGAAGCAAATTACAAAGTTCATGCTCACAATGGCCTCCTGAATGCTTTTGTGTACAGTTCCTGAGGGGAAGTTATTCACTGTTCAGCCTGAACTCTGTGCCTTTGTTAGCATAGTGAGTGAGGTGAAACATGCCTGGATAACCACAACTGAAGCCTTGTCACATGAGACAGACCTTTGACTTTAGCACAAAGTGTCCAAATCACATTTTGGAGCATGCAGAACCTCCAACATATAAGCCATGAGCATTTTCATTCATCATCCTCTCCAAAGTATTCAAAGTTGCTAACTATTTACTTTTAAGTGTGAAATGCATTTAATTCTAGTGAAATAAAAAATAAGTTTCATAATTTTATTGTTGATTTTATAGGTACTGCATGCTGAATAACCCAGTGATTATTTTTCATATACAGTTTAGGGCCCTTTAACACAGAGAGTGTCAGTGTCTTGCTGTAAGCACTGAGGTCTAATTTCATCTAACAGCTTCTGCAGCGTCTTCTAGAGGACAGGAGACGTAGCATGGAGACCATGATGCAGGATGGGCCGTGTTTTTTAGAACGACTTCAAGGAGAAGACAGGGAAAGAGCCGAACGGCAGCTCTCCCATCTCAGAATCAGATGGGAGGCTCTGCTGCTGGGAGCTGACAGGAGGTTAGACATGATGTCCTCAGAGCTCCTGGATTCTTTTGAATAATGCGATGTGGTTAGGCCCCCAAGAGTGTACGTGATTGAACATGGATTATTTTAACAGGCGAGAGAGCTTGGAGCTGGTTCTGCCCAGGGCTCAGCTCTTCCAGGACAGCATGGAGAGTCTCCAGCAGTGGCTCATATCTGTGGAGCAGGATCTAGCCGAGCTACGCTCTGCAGAGAGAGCAATGCTTCAATTACAGGAAGCCACTGATCAGGCCAAGGTGACCTGGACCGCCCAAGACAGGCTATGAATCATCTACTACATCATCCCTCTTGTCAGTAGCTCAGTTTTTTGTTTCCTGTTGATTTCTAGGCAGTCATGGAAGAAATAAAAGCAAAAAACACTGACTTGGGAAATCTTCAGCAGTACAGCCGTGATCTTATGGAGAAAGTCTCAGGTATCGTTGCTGTTGGTGTGCAGCGGTTTAGATTAAGCTGGGAGAGACGGTGCATCACTCTAACGCATGTTTTTCCACAGAGGAGGAGGCTCAGTTGGTGCAGGAGAGGTCAGACAGTCTGCGCATTCGTTACTCCGTGCTTTGTCTAGGCAGTGCTGATGCACTGCAGAGACTGGAGCAGGCCCTGGAGGCCGCCAGCCGATGCTCCTCCAGCCAGGAGGACCTGCACCTGTGGCTGGGCCGCATCGAAAGGGAGCTGCTGGGCCCAGCTCAGTCCGGGGATGCAGTGCTGTGTACCGCCGAGAGACAGAGGGTAGGAGGGGGCGAGGCGAAAACATGTGGGGCCACTTGTATGTTGTGCTCTGCCTAGGACAGGAACAGCCAAGATTTCTGTTGTAGAGGTTTTTATGGATATGTTTCATTGCATTGAGGGTTGTATTGTAAAGTCACCTCCATTGTATGTTTTATTCATTTTAGCTGGAACAGGCAGTTGAGAAGGAGCTGGAGTGGTTTAGAGTTACATCTCTGGGATTAGAACATCTCAAAGCAATTCAACTGGACACAGAGATCATTGCCAGCCAGTTGTATGAGCAGAAAGTAAGTTTCTTCTCTTCTCCCTTAAAATATTATTTTTTGCTAAAAAAGTGAAGCGTCCACCTTTGTTGTATCATGAAGTCATTTTATCAGACAACAGGATCTTTCTAAAAGAAATACGATTCAATGCAATAATACATTAATGCAATTTTGTTTTTCATCAGATACTTGCAGTTGAAATTCTACAGCACAGGTTTAACATAGAGAAGATGGTGAAGATATCTGAGCTTTTACAGACGTACAGTGAGCTTGGAGAAATGGGAGTTCTTCAGGTACCGTTCTCGTGCCTTTAGCCTCTAACACGACGTGTCTTGCTGTTATTCACCGAGTTTGGCAAAAGAAAACGTTCATGTGTGTGCGATGCTTCTTTGTTGCAGACGAGTCTAGGTGTCTTGCAGGAGCAGTGTCAGGTGACTACTGGCACAAACTCCCATGTGGTGCTACAGCTGGAACATGCCCAGTCACTCCTGTCCCAGTTCTCAGAGGGATATTCTGAGGTGTTACCATGGTTACAGGAAACCAAAGCCCTCATTGGCCAGCTTGCGCTGAACACCATCAGTTACGAGGCTTTCAAAGAACAACAGGAGCTCTTACAGGTACTGTGAATCTGGCCTCTCCCTCCCCCGTGCCTTTGTGACAGCCAGGCCTTTGTTTACGAGCTCTCTGTCAGTTTACGGACAGGTCACGCCTTTGTTTAGAATCCCTCTTTCACTATAGGAGTAGGTCATCCTCTGAGATTACATTTGAGCACATCACGCCAATTGTCTTTGCCATAAAAAAGATTATTTGCATTGCTACAAATGATCGCGATTTGAATACAACAGTATTCAGTGTCTTCAGTCTGTGTCATTTAAGAAGCTATTTGTGACCAGGCTGTTTCACTTTAACTAAAACAAGCGACATCAAAGTGTTAAATATTTTAAATTCATTTTAATTATAAGAAAGCAGTTGATTTTCTCTCTCTCTCTCTCTCTCTCTCTCTCTCTCTCTCTCTCTCTCTCTCTCTCTCTCTCTCTCTCTCTCTCTCTCTCTCCCCCCTCTAGGACCTGAGAGAGTCCATAGCTGAGCACAAGCCCCTGATAGCACGACTGGGAGCCTTAGCCAAGCGCCTGTCGGACCTGAGCCCAGACCAGGCCCAGCAGTACTGCCAGAGAGCTGCCGAGGCAGAGGAGCAGCACCAGGCCGTGCGGGACAGAGTCCGAGAGGCGGCAGGAGTCCTGGAGGAGTCTCTACCCCGCTACACCCAGGTCATTCACACAACACCAGCGCTTATGCACCATTATACACACATCCACATGGATATTTGCGGTCCTATGTGGTTCTGTATGTAAGAATCTTTGGTGGACGATGTTAGCTAGTATAGTATTGTATAAGTGTATTATATATACTTATAAATGTATAGGTACATAATGATATATCTATATCTGTCCACCTGTCCCCCTGCAGCTGAATGAGAGGATGACCTTGATAGAGGACAGCCTGGCGCGTCTGCACAGCCACATGCAAACGGAGGTGGTTCTGCAGGGCCTGACCCCGCGTATCCAGGAGCAGCTGCATGACAACAGGCACAGCCTGGCTGAGCTGTCCAAGCTGGACGTGAGCCTGAACACCGTCCGCTCGCAGGCAGAGGAGCTGCTGGACTCCACCCACGCAGCAGGACGCTGCTCCATTGACACGGGTAGGCGGGGAATAAAGAATAACACATCTGGCTGTTTATAAGATTGTAGAAGCATTTTATTGTTATCCTATTGCATTATTTAATATTAGCAGTGGCATTTATAATTATGAAATTCCTAATTATGTGATGCAAATGAAAACAAATATGGATCTAGTATTTATTCTATGAGGTTCTGTACGGTCCTGGGTTTGATCCCGGCTTCCCCTGCAGCCGTCCAGGCACGGGTAGGCAGCCTGACAGCTCGGTGGGATGAGGCCCACGCGCAGGCCCAGAAGAGGGAGACGTGGCTACTCCACCTGCTGGATCTGGCCACAAGGTTCTGGAGCGATGTCAGCGACATGGTGGCTGGGCTGAACGATGCTCAGCAGGCTGTTCTGGACCTCAACTCAAGCAGATCAGACTCGGAGACCATCCGTCAGAGTCTGGACACCATGCAGGTAATGTGTCACGCGGGGGGGGGGGGGGGGGGGGGGGGGGCAGAGGATATAAGCAGAGAACTTCATCCATCTCAAAGCTTTATTCCCTTCTCCACCAGTCTCAGTGGGCTGTATTAATGAGATTAATAATAAAGGATTAAAAGAGGTAAAGAGGTCCTGGATTACTACAAGTTTTTTTTTTTTATGAAAAACTGTATGAGCGAGTTTGTCACTGCAAAATATAGTAAGTTGCATTAGCTAAATGCGTCCTGAGTGCATGTAGGCCCTGGTCCTCCCACACTCTCCTGCTCTGCCCCCTCAGACTGTCAGAGCAGACATCGATGGACTGCAGGGCGAACTGGACACGCTCGGAGTTCTGGGAATGGAACTGATGTCAGCTTGTGGAGACACAGACAAGCCAGAGGTCACAAAAAGCTTGGATGAAGTGAGTGTTTTACACCAGGATAACACCAAATCCTGGGACATACTCACCGTTTACAACGTTTACATCATTGAACACTGTTGTTGTTGTTTTCTCAGCTATACTGCACATGGAACAATCTCAGTAAGATATGGACGGAGTGTCACAGTAAGCAGGAGGAGAACCTGCGCTTGGCCCTGCTCTATCAGGACACCATGCAGGTGAGTGACCAGTCAGGAACACAGAAAATCAGTTCCCAGCTTGTGGTCAGAAAGTCAGTTAAAAAAACATCTACTGCTAAATTTTTATGTAAGCATATACTTAGTTGACACTGTACACTGTACATTGTGTTCAGACAAACAAGGCTCTTTCTGAAAATAATATAATAAATCCTGTGAATATTGTGTTCTACTCCACTAGGGGCCTGTAAAATACATGTAATATGGCCATATGTGTAATATGTGCATGTAAATATCTTGCTGCCGTGTGGTTAACAGGTTTCTATTCAACGAGCTGTGTACTGCCAGCTCAGAACAATAATTAGGCTGATGTTTTATGTGAGAAAAAAACAAAACACAAGGAAATTATGTGTACAAAACATAGTGACAAACACTCATATTTTTACAGAACTCATATATTTATATAACTCATATATTTATATATATCATATAATTATAAAACATATTTTCAGTTTATAACCATATAGAGATAAGGAGAAGGAATCCACATCAGTTCAGTCAGTATGCACAGGTGAATTGATAATTGGGAACCAAAGTATAGTCACTCATTTTTTTTAATTGAAGTTGTTTAGGAAGTGATAGAAGTCAGACCTGAAGCACAGAACGGTACATTTTCCTGGTCACTGAAAGTTTTTAGGTCTTTTGCAAGTGCTGATAGCTCTTATGTTGTTTTTGTAGGGACTGTTTGAATGGCTGAAGTCTGCAGAGCTGAAATCCACAGAAGAATTCTTAGTGGGATCTGACCTGGGATCAGTCAAAGAGCAGCTGTGTGACTTGAAGGTCAGTTTAACTGAACTGAGGACAGCATGTGGAATCAACTCGAAAAGCTCTTGAGTGGTTGTGCTTTTTGTAACATCACGCTGATTACTTTTCCTCTCCACTCAGGAGTTCAAGCGTGAGCTGTACCAGAAAAAGATCGAGATCGAGAGTCTGAACCACCGCTTTGTGTGTCGTCTCTCTCCGGGCTCGGAGCGGCCTGGATCCGTCTCACCGCTGTGTGATTTCCGTCAGCGCTGGGACAGCTTGGAGTCTGAGACCGTCAGCAGACAGGTATGAGTCCCCATACACCTAATGTCCCCCTGACACAGGCACTACTCCAACATATACGAAGGTAAAGCTTTTGTGAGGAGCTTTGCTTCATGGTGGAACTGGTGTGTGTTTGAGCAGCATCAGCTGGAGTGTGCACTGCTGGGTCTGGGCCAGTTCCAGAACAATCTTGATGAGCTGCACGCCTGGCTCTCCCACACGGCCGACCTTCTGCAGGCATCTCCACCAGTCAGCATTGACCTTCAGACGTGCGAGATAGAGCTGGCCAAGCACAAGGTACACTAACAGCCTTATGGAACGTTATTAGGTATTGTACAGAATCTTCCACATTATGTTGTAATGGTCATTATACTCTTAATAACAATTAGAGAATATTCATAGAATTATTGAATTATAGATTTATTATGCAATAATTATAGAATAATAAACACTCTTGCATGCCATTCAATATGACAAAACGCCAGTGACAGAGTTATATGCATTTCACCCTGTGTATTTACAGTTAATATAATTACAAGCAAGTCAGCACGTACACTTGCAGTCTAAGTACATGTATGTCCATTGAAGTGGCAGTGCTCGAAGAGGACTTCAATGCACTTAAATTTTGTGTATAATGAACTTAAATTATGACGTCCCATGAGCAAAGTTAAATGCTCCTGTTGAATCATGGGATTGGACAGTGTGCTGCAATCGCATACTTCAAAATGACTCCTTCAATAAGCCATCTGAGTACTTTTCGCTGACTGTTTAATGCATACTATGTATGTGGACGTACTACACTTTATCGCATACTGCTTTGGCATACTGCATAAAAGGGAAGTACGGCATTTCAGAAGGAGCCTAATGTGGAGTGTCTCCATGGCTGTGTTCGAAATAGCCTACTACATACTACTAGCGTACTGATCGAGCCCCAAATCAGTATGCCATATGCAGTATGTGACCAAAATGAAAATTTCCAGTACGCGAAACATACCCGGATGACCTACTACTTCCGCAAAATATTCCAGTATGTGAACAGAGCTATCTTCGTGGTGTACTGCATCCCATCATGCAACGCTACGTTCACGTGACCCCGTAGTATGCTTTGCTTTTGTCGCATACTGGAAACTGTACTGCATACTACTACGAGGACCAGTATGCAGTATCCAGTATATACTGAGTCCAGTATGCAGTATCCAGTATGTAGTCTATTTCGAACAGAGCACATAAGTGTCTTCCTGCTCTTATTCTATGCTGTATTTAAAAAGTTTCAAGCTCGTGTCTGCCTCTAGTGGGCAAAATCAATAACTACAATATGGAAAGTAATATACTCTATACCAGGGTTACTCAAATAGAAATGATTAGTGGCCACTTTTTTTTTCAATGACTGAAAGGGGCATTTACAGGGGGGTGCTATTTGAGTATGGGGGCTCTATACCCAAGTAGTGAGGACAGCACAAAAAATGTTTCAGTAACTTTTCATTATAGCTTCCAATGTGTAGACTTCACACTAAAATTCACACTGGAGAGAAGACCAACATTGTCCGCTGATTGGTTGATTGACACAGCGTTCTGAACGTGTGCAGGTGCTGCGTAATGACGTCATGTCCCACGTGCACACGGTGGATTCGCTGAACCGGGCTGGCAGGGTGCTGCTGGAGACAGGGGGAGGTGACAGTCCTCACGGGCTGCAGCCACGTCTGGAGCAGCTCAACGAGCGCTGGGAGTTTGTGCGCTGTGAGACGGAGCGGAGACAGCTCGAGCTGGAGAACAACCTGAGTCAGGTGAACAGAAGCCCCCAGCACTCCTGTCCTACAGCCCACGTTCTCCACACGTTCCCATCTCTGTTCTGCCCCTTTAGGTCATGACCTTAACTTCATTTATCTAATGTCCGTTAAGAACTTACGCACCCTTTTTTTTTCGTATGAGCATACTGAGTTGTGGTGGATCTCATAATCTTCAGATGTCAAGAGCAACTTTTTTACCCATAGGTTCAGGATGTAACCATGGAGATCCAGGATCTTCTGCAGTGGCTGGAGCACACAGACCTGAGGCTTTCCTCCAGTAAGACCATGTGGGGCATGCCTGACTCCACCAGTGAGAGGCTCAACGCCCATCTGGTAATTCTGCAGCTCATGAGCATTGTCCACAAATTCAGATCACCATAAAAACATAACAGTGAATAATTTTTACGCTGAAATGTTTCTGTACCGGATGCTTCACTGCTGCGTTGCACTTGCCTGTGTGTGAATGTTGCAGGAGTTGTGTAATGAGATGGACTCCAAGCTGCACGCGTACACCGATGTGCGTAATGCTGTTCGCAGGATGATGGAGGGGAACACCGCCCAGGGCTCCAACACTGAACACAGCTTGTGCATTCTGGAGCAGAAGTGGAGCTCCGTGTACACAAAAATGCAAGATCGCAAGGTGATCAGACAAGACAGGCCTTCCTCTCAGCACACACGCAAACTGCTTGGATTTGCCTTGCAGTTATGGAGAGTTTCTGAAGAGATTTTTGAATGCAATCAATAAAAGAGACTGGAAAGATAATTGATGTAGATAATTGATAATTGATAATTGTGGTACTGAGACACAGAGCTGCTCTAGATTAAATTAACTACAGTGGGTTGCAAAAGTATTCATACCCCTTGAACTTTTCCATATTTTGTCACATTACAACCACAAACATAAATATATTTCACTGGAATTTAATGTGAAAGACCAACACAAAGTGGTATACAATTGTGAAGTGGAAGGAAAATTATACATGAATCAAAATATTTTTTACAAATAAAAAACTAATAAGTGCGACGTGCAAAAGTATTCAGCCCCATTTTCCCTGAGTGCAACCAATTGCATTCAGAAGTTGCCTGATGACTGCTAATGACTCAAAAGGGTCCACCTGTGTGTAATCTAATCTCAGTACAAATACAGCTGCTCTGTGACGGCCTCAGATGTTGGTTAAGAGAATATTGGGGAGCAAACAGCATCATGAAGTCCAAAGAACACACCAGACAGGTTAGGAATATGGTTTTGGTGAAGTTTAAAGCAGGCTTAGGTTATAAAAAGATTTCCCAAGCTTTGAACATCTCACGGAGCACTGTTCAATCCATCATCCGGAAATGGAAAGAGTATGGCACCACAGTAAACCTGCCAAGACAAGGCCGTCCACCTAAACTTACAGGCCGAACGAGGAGATCACTGATCAGAGAGGCAGCCAAGAGGCCCATGGTGACTCTGGATGAAATGCAGAGAGCCACAGCTCAGGTGGGGAAACTGTCCACAGGACAACAATTAGTCGTGCACTACACAAATGTGGTCTTTATGGAAGAGTGGCAAGGAGAAAGCCATTGTTAAAAGAAAACCATAAGAAGTCCCGGTTGCAGTTTGCCAGAAGCCATGTTGAGGACACAGCAAACATGTGGAAGAAGGTGCTTTGGTCAGACGAGACCAAAATTGAACTTTTTGGCCACAATGCAAAACGCTATGTGTGGCGGAGAAATAACACTGCACATCACTCCGCATACACCATTCCCACTGTCAAATATGGTGGTGGCAGCATCATGCTCTGGGGGTGCTTCTCTTCAGCAGGGACCGGGAAGTTGGTCAAAGTTGATGGGAAGATGGATGGAGCCAAATACAGGGCAATCTTGGAAGAAAACCTGTTGGAGTCAGCAAAAGATTTGAGACTGGGGCAGAGGTTCACCTTCCAGCAGGACAACAACCCTAAACATAAAGCCAGAGCTACAATGGAGTGGTTTAAAAAAAAGAATATTCATGTGTTAGAATGGCCCAGTCAAAGTCCAGACCTAAACCCAATTGAGAATTTGTGGCAAGATCTCAAAACTGCTGTTCACAAACGCTCTCCATCCAATCTGACTGAGCTTGAGCTGTTTTGCAAGGAGGAATGGGCAAGAATTTCAGTCACTAGATGTGCAAAGCTGGTGGAGACATACCCTAAAAGACTTGCAGCTGTAATTGCATCAAAAGGTGGCTCCACAAAGTATTGACTCAGGGGGGCTGAATAATTTTGCACATCGCACTTTTCTTTTTTTTATTTGTAAAAAAAATGTTGATTCATGTATAATTTTCCTTCCACTTCACAATTGTATACCACTTTGTGTTGGTCTTTCACATTAAATTCCAGTGAAATATATTTGTTTGTGGTTGTAATGTGACAAAATATGGAAAAGTTCAAGGGGTATGAATACTTTTGCAACCCACTGTATGTTACCTGCTGCACAGACTTTAATTTCCTTACTGTGTCCTTACTTCTTTGGCCCTATTCACCAGGCTAAGTTGACAGAAGGACTTGGTTTGGCTAAGGAGTTCAACAGTAGCGTTCAAGATCTGCTGACCAAAATGGCAAAATGTGAAGAGGCCATCAGTTCCCTCGATACCCCGAGCTTCATCCTTGACACCATCAGCACCCAGCTTCAGGAACACAGGGTGTGTGTGTGTGTGTGTGTGTGTGTGTGTGTGTGTGTGTGTGTGTGTGTGTGTGTGTGTGTGTGTGTAGGACTACTTGGTCTTTTTCGGCATACTTTGATTTCCTTTGAGCAAGTCCGTTGCACTATATGCCATTTTGACAGATGCTGGTGACGGAGGTCCAGTCATATGGGGAGAAGAAGGCCTTTGTGGAGAACGCTGCCTCCCAGCTCTCCGAGCTGAGCAGGAAGGAGGACTGTGACATGGTGCAGAACCTTGTCATAACTGTGCAAGACCGCTACAGGAAGCTCTTCCAGCGGGCCACAGAGAGGGGCAAGACCCTGGAGGATGTAAAGAAACAGGTTAAACAGGTGGGCCAACTCCTCACATGACCTATACATAATGGTGCCATACATTGAAAAAGGCCTGTGGCAGGTTTTGAGTGGTTCTTTCCCTCCATGCAGTTCAGTGAATCATGGCATCTCTTAACGGACTGGATGACTGAGGTGGAGCAGACACTGGACACACATAAAGAGATCGCTGTGTCACACGAAGAGATCAAACAGCAGCTCACTGAGCAGAAGGTAGCTTTACCATACAGGCAGCATAATATGAATTATAGATATAATGCCGGTAAATGATTTTTAACTGTTCCAAACAACAAAATTATCAAATGAAATATTCAGGAGTTGATCAGTGTTTAAAGGATGAAACATGTTGATGTTCTCACAGGAATTCCACAAACTCTTCCGCTCAAAGAGGCCCATGTATGAGGCCTGTTTGAAAAGTGGTCGCTCCCTCTTAGAAAAAACTCAGAATCCCATGGACACTCAGCATCTTGACAACATGGTGTCTGAACTTAGAGACTCATGGGACACCATCAGCGGGAAGTCTATGGAGCGGTAAGTCTTATTACCAATCACTGAATAGGGTTGTGGGTTCATTTTCCTTTGTGCCTCTCCTTACACTTTAAAATGGCTTTAATATCGTGTTCTAACTGATGTCTTCCTTAGGCAACACAAACTGGAGGAGGCCCTGCTGTTTTCAGGCAGGTTCACTGATGCGCTGCAAGCACTGAACGACTGGCTGTACCGGGCAGAACCACACCTCGCAGAAGATGTGCCCGTTGGTGGAGAGAAGGAGCTGCTCAGGAATTTGATTGACAAACACAAGGTCTGAATTTGAAGATCCACCCAAGCCAGGAAAGTTCCTGAAAGCTTTTTTCACCTTGCTGCTAATTCACGCTGGGTTTTGCCTGTTGCGGTCGTCCGTACAGGTGTTCCAGAAGGAGCTCGGTAAACGAGCCGGCTGCATCCGCACGTTGAAACGCTCCGTCAGGGACCTGACCCGTGGCAGCACCGCCGATGGCCACTGGCTGCAGGAGCAGATGGAGGAACTGGAGGAGCGCTGGGAGAACGTGTGCAAGCTCTCCGTGTCCAGACAGGCCAGACTGGAGGCAGCGCTGCAGCAGGTACCACCAGTCTCACCAGTCTCACTTCTTACTGGAAAAATAATGTGAGTGAAATCTCTGCATCGGGTATCATAACGTACGATTGACGTGTATGATATTTTAAGCGGTATTCAATGATCGATGTGATCGGCTACCTGCGTTTCCCTCAGGCAGAGGAGTTTGATGGAATGGTTCACTCATTCCTGGATCATCTTGCGGATGTTGAGAGGACTCTGAAATATGGAACTCTGCCGGAGGAAGAGGAGCAACTTCTGGCAGTCCGAACACAGCACCAGGTATCGTGGTGCTTCAGGTCAATGTTTTTAAGGCCTGTCAGCAGGGTGACAACAGTAAGGCTCATGTAATCTCTCTTTTTAAACAGGAATCGATGAAGTCTTTGAGTAGTCGACAGGAAATGCTTGAACGCATACAGTCACTGGGGGAAGAGATTCTCAACTCCTGCCACCCTGATTCTGTTATCACCATAAAGTCTTGGATCAGTGTCACCAAAACTCGCTATGAGGAGGTGAGTAAATGAAAGTGTATTACATATAAAATCATCACATTTCTGTGTTTAAATACCTGTGTGTGTGTGTGTGTGTGTGTGTGTGTGTGTGTGTGTGTGTGTGTGTGTGTGTGTGTGTGTGTGTGTGTGTGTGCGTGTGTGTGTGTAGGTTCAGGTATGGGCGCAGCAGCAAGCCGAGCGTATCCAGACCTCACTCTCTGCTCTGGAAGCTGAGCGGGAGGAGCTGCAGTGCCTCCTGGACTGGATCTCCTCCGCTGAGGAGTCTCTGAATCTGAGGGAGCAGGAACCCCTGCCTGACAACGTGGAGCAGATATCAGAGCTCATCGTCCAGCACATGGTACTACTGCTGACTGAATCAACATCTACCCACCCACATGTTCCTGGTCCCTCTGTAGCCCTGAGAATGTAATATGTGATGCCATTTTTGTAGATTTTCATGGATGAGCTGAAAAGAAAAACGCCAGAGATTGAAAGTGCCACAAAATCCTGCAAACACAAGCTGACCCCTAAGCCGCACGTTTCTCCTAGCCACAAGACACCAACCAGTAAGCCCAGAGCATCAAACCATGCCACCTTCACAAAAGTGGGTCTACCTGGCAGGTCACGTGGTGCGTGTGTGTGTGTGTGTGTGTGTGTGTGTGTGTGTGTGTGTGTGTGTGTGTGTGTGTGTGTGTGTGTGTGTGTGTGTGTGTGTGTAGGGAGGAGAGGGATGCTGAAGCCCCAGGCCCCAGTTCCACTGCCCCTGGACAAGCTGGACCCTCACACCCCTCAGCTGAGTCAGCTGATCAGCCAGTGGCAGAAACTCTGGCTCCTGGCCCACAGCAGACAGAGCAGACTGGAGGAGCAGCAGCAGAGGCTCAGAGAGGTCATTACAGTCACTGTGCCTGTGCTACAGTATAATGATAATAGGCACAGAGGCTCAGAGAGGTCGTTACAGTCACTGTGCCTGTGCTACAGTATAATGATAATAGGCACAGAGGCTCAGAGAGGTCGTTACAGTCACTGTGCCTGTGCTACAGTATAATGATAATAGGCACAGAGGCTCAGAGAGGTCGTTACAGTCACTGTGCCTGTGCTACAGTATAATGATAATAGGCACAGAGGCTCAGAGAGGTCGTTACAGTCACTGTGCCTGTGCTACAGTATAATAATAGGCACAGAGACTCAGAGAGGTCGTTACAGTCACTGTGCCTGTGCTACAGTATAATGATAATAGGCACAGAGGCTCAGAGAGGTCGTTACAGTCACTGTGCCTGTGCTACAATATAATGATAATAGGCACAGAGGCTCAGAGAGGTCATTACAGTCACTCTGCCTGTTAGAATGATGACAACAGGGACACTTTTACTGTCAGTGTCTTTACCCTAATATATGAACGCCTATGTGACTGCTGGGTTTTTTATTCCAGTTGGAGGAGTTTGCCAACTTCGACTTCAACATCTGGCGTAAGAGGTACATGCAATGGATAAGCCACCTCAAATCTCGGATTTTAGACGTTTTTCGAAGTATTGATCGAGATCAGGATGGTCGGATCTCTCAGAAGGAGTTCGTCGACAACGTTTTGGCTTCCAGTGAGCTCCTTACACAAATGTTTCCGTGTAATTATATTTGGTTAATATTTAGCCTGACATGTCTCTTTTTGCCTTTGCTTATGGGCAGAATTCCCAACAAATTCTGTGGAAATGACAGCTGTTGCAAACATCTTCGATGTAAATGGCGACGGGTTCATTGACTACTATGAATTTGTGAGTGCTCTTCATCCAAGTCGAGATCCCTACAGAAGAGCAATAGATGTAGACCAAATCAACGAGGAGGTACATATTACATATGAATATAAATTTTTAATTTTCTGATACTGTTCTTTGCCTTTGCATCCAGAAAAGTGTATGTTTGTCATATACTTTAATATCTAATTCATATATTAATTAAATTAATAATTCTGTATATAATTACAAACTGACAATATCTTAGGTGAGCCGTCAAGTTTCCCAGTGCAACTGCCCAAAGAGGTTTCAGGTGGAGCAGATAAGCGCTAACCGTTACAGAGTAAGAACAAATGAAGCATCAGGATAATCACGGTATAATGAACCCTGGCTTGGTGTGAATTGAATTCCCCGTATTTTCGCAGTTTGGAGACTCTCAGCAGTTACGAATGGTGCGTATCTTGCGGAGTACACTCATGGTGCGAGTGGGCGGGGGATGGACAGCCCTGGATGAATTTCTGGTCAAGAACGACCCATGCAGAGGTATGTACAACAACATTTATACAAGGCAAAAAAACATGCTATCGTGCAATTTTCCAGAAACATCTAGCATTGTTTCTCACACAGTGAAAGGTCGAACCAACCTGAAGATAAAGGAGAAGTATCTCTTGCCGGAGTCACTGGATGCGGCTGGCCGCAGGGGGAGCACTAGAGCTCTGGCAGTGAGCAGGTCCAGCTCCAGTCTGAGCTTATACAGCAGCGCATCTGCCCCCAGCAGCCCCTTAACACGCAAGGTCGGTCTCACTATTGTTTTAGCAGCAGCAGGGTAGCAATGTGCAAGCAGCCAGAGGTGACAGTAGACTCCCAGCTGTAATAGCCAAACCAATAGCTGTAACTTTTGAATTGGCTAAATGAAATGCCCCTGCGCCTCTTTGTTTGTGTTAGCTGTTGTTTCTGCTTTCGCTGGTGCAGGCACTATTACGCAGGAGTTTCTCTGGGGACCGGTGCATTCGACCCAGGAGTTCTATAGCTGCATTAGGGACGGAGCCGTTCTCTGCGGATGGGGATGATAACTCTCCCTCACCCACAGGTTTGTGATCTTGGATAATCAAAATATCACCAAACAGAACCTGTGGAGATTTTCTTTGCAAATATATATTATGGTTCCAGGGTATAATGTAGGCCTACAGTGAGAGTGCTTTCTAATGTTTTTACTACTCAGGTTTTATTCCAAAACCTTTTGTTCCACAGTTCCAGCCATTATGAGCAATGTCTATAATGTCTTATTTGTTATTATCTCTACACCTCAGATGTAGCTGAAAGGCCTCCCACATGACCCTCCCCTCAGCTCCTACAGTTTGAAAGCAACAGAACTCAGAACTCTGGATCTCAACTGCACAGAGATGAAGAAAGAGGAAAAGCTGGCCTCAGTGGTCACAAGCCCCGGAGAAGACTGCTCCTCAGACTTATCACACACCCCGGAGAAGACTGCTCACCAGACTTATCACACACCCTGGAGAAGACTGCTCCCCAGACTTATCACACACCCTGGAGAAGACTGCTCACCAGACTTATCACACACCCTGGAAAAGACTGCTCACCAGACTTATCACACACCCTGGAGAAGACTGCTCCCCAGACTTATCACACACCCTGGAGAAGACTGCTCCCCAGACTTATCACACACCCTGGAGAAGACTGCTCACCAGACTTATCACACACCCTGGAGAAGACTGCTCCTCAGACTTATCACACACCCTGGAGAAGACTGCTCCTCAGACTCATCACACACCCTGGAGAAGACTGCTCCTCAGACTCATCACACACCCTGGAGAAGACTGCTCCTCAGACTCATCACACACCCTGGAGAAGACTGCTCCTCAGACTCATCACACACCCTGGAGAAGACTGCTCCTCAGACTCATCACACACCCTGGAGAAGACTGCTCCTCAGACTCATCACACACCCTGGAGAAGACTGCTCCTCAGACTCATCACACACCCTGGAGAAGACTGCTCCTCAGACTCATCACACACCCTGGAGAAGACTGCTCCTCAGACTCATCACACACCCTGGAGAAGACTGCTCCCCAGACTTATCACACACCCTGGAGAAGACTGCTCCTCAGACTTATCACACACCCCGGAGAAGACTGCTCCTCAGACTTATCACACATATCCTGACTGCTCTGCTTCGTGCTGTTCCACCATCTGTGTGGTTGGTGTGGAGGCATGTAGTGAGGTGTAGTAAGAATTCTATCCACGTAAGTTGAAAGTAATGCAACAATATATCCTGTCATGAAAAACATTGAATTTTAAGCTTTTTTAAAATGTATTTATTTGTTTTTGCTAATTGAACTCAGTATTGCCTACTCTGTCTGTTATGAGAGATTTGAAGTGCTGGACTTTTTTGCATGAATGTTAGATGCATGGTTACCTCTGACCTCCAAAATACATGAGATTATGTAGCTTATTGTCTCCCTGTCTGTTCTGATGTCATACCTTGCTTCATGAGCCAGGTATGAGGCTTAAAATATGGACAACAAAAGATGCTGATGTCATTCCTTTGGGATTATCAATGACTCTGTTCCTCCTCTCAGACATATATGAATGCATATGCGCACCGGTGTTCTGATTCACAATTAACTAAGAGATAACATCCAGACAGTGATGCAAACCAAAACAAACAGACCTCATTCCACTGCCTTAAGGCCTGAATTAATGTCTTCTGTATTCGGATTTGTATGGTCCTGAAAATCACTCATAAGGTTCATTTGTATTGGTCTTTGCAATTGTGGTTGTACACTCTCGACAAGGTTGGTGAGTCAAACTATTTAGGTCATTATCCATAATTAAAATCTACCTTACATGATACTGATACAAATACACATTGGAATTTCAATTATGAAATTTGTCTTGTAGACATTAAAAATATACTTTTTCCAATCAAATGTATAACAGTTTTAGCTTTAGGTTTTAATCAGATCTGTAATGGCTTTAGTGTGTATTAAGGTCTTTTTAGTGTAATTTACAACTTGTATTCATTCATATGTTAAAAAAATGATTTTGAACAATCAAGTTGACTAAGTGTCTCCCTGAGAGGATATGAAAGTGTAGGTCTCCATGAGATCAGTATGTTTATGAATTGCCACACTGTACCATTTTTGAGCCAAAAGAAATCACATCTGCTCGTGTGTCATGTCTTGCTCAGGGCAGAGTCTGTGTATCAATACGTTATCTGCCTTAAATACAAGTGTGGATGTCGATTTATGGCACTACCAAATCAAGGTGCTGATTGTAGCATTTGGTTTATGGCCCATGTCACATATGCTGTTAGAGTGAGTTCTGAATGCTCAACACTATAACATTAAAATGGGCAGTCATGGCCTAGAGGTTAGGGAACTGGTCTTGTGATCGGAGGGTCGCAGATTCGATTCCTAGACCTGAGGCCATGACTGAGGTGCCCCTGAGCAAGGCCCTAACCCTCAATTGCTCACTTGTATAAAAATGAGATAAAAATGTAAGTCGCTCTGGATAAGGGCGTCTGCCAAATGCCATAAATGTAAATGTAAATTAAAAACATTTAACATAGGGAATGCTAGTTTTGGCTGTAGTTCACTGCAGAGTTACTGAAGGGCATAAAATGATAATGCAAAATTGATGTTTACACATAAAACAGCATAAACAACTGCTGTACTCTCACACAAGCTGTGTGTTCTATGATTGCTTTCTTCAGTATAAAAATGGAAAGGTTTTTTTTCTTGGCTATGCACCTTTCTGGTCAAACAAAGCATTGCTCATATTCATCACAGGTCAATGTCACTAATAAGATGATGTCTCTTGTAAAATAAAGCTTTTTTTAGAATGTTGTCTACAATGTGGAATGTTTGTAAATGTCTTTTTTTCAGGTTTGCTGGTGCTAGCACCCATGTAATAATGTGGCCTTCATTGCAGTAATTTAATAAAAACGTTCTGTGGTTGCACAGTTGCAGGCTATAACTTCTCTGAGACTAATAATAGGGACAGCGATTGTAAGAGCCAGGTGTTTCTAATTAAGTGGATGGAGAATATATTATCCTGTCAGCATAATGTGATACTATGTCTATAGAATTTTTACTTATAGAAGTGAAATTTTACATATCATAAAGTGCTGGTGTCAAGGTAGGCCGATCCCAGTGCACAGGGGAGACACCCATCCAACCCCAGACACACCCTCACACTTGACAACTCCCCCCATTCTCAATGACCCACTTATTAGTCACGCCCACGCCCACGTTCCTCATTTCTTTCCAGCCACCTTTCCCTCCATTTAAGCCCACAGGACCGAACATTCAGTGTTGTGCTTATTCATCACTAGCCTGCTCAAGCCCGAGATGTGTGACTGTTACTCATCACTGCTTCAAGGACTCTGAGTATCACTATTTGTTTATTGTTACGCGCTGTGCTTATCAGACTTTATTCCTCAGCCAGCGCTCACTCTTGTTTAGCCTGTGTTGGACTATGGACACTAAAGACGTGTCTCTGCCACCGTCGTCTTCATCTCGCTCTTTGCCACCGTCGTCTTCATCTGCCTCTCTCCTCCCACAACAGCTGGCTCTGTAGCTGCTGAAACATGGAACTCTGTGATGCTGCTTTAATGTCATACTTGAAGATTTCACTTCACAGATATTTGTAAGACAAATATACTTTAAGAAAAGTGTTATATATGAATTAATTCTCAACACACACACACACTTTTAAATGGATCCTTAGCAAACATTTTTATTTCAGAACTTTTGTTCCTTGCTCTACAAGTGCACTGCATATGTGAGAATGTCTGCAGGACTGATGGAAAAGCATCATAGGTGCTGCTTCAGCTGGTAAACACAACACCAAGTGTAGGCAAAGCTGTCATCAAAATACAGGTTATATATAGGAAAAAATTTAAGTTATATCTAATATCTAAGTTAGTCAATATTTTTATTGTAATTATATTATTTATTATATTATAATTATGCATAATAAGGTGCATAATAATGAGTGTATTAACATGTTATTTCATTTGGTTTTTTAATGTTGGTTTTTTAATGTTGAAAACAATAAAAATAAATAGAGTAGGTGTGTCCAAACATTTGACTGGTACATATGTATATATGAATTGCCCATTGCCTACTAAAATATATTCCTCATGTTCCTCATGTCTTGGCCTCTTAGCCACCAGAAAGTGCTACATGTTTGGAGCACAAACTCCCCTCTCCCTGTGAAACCTTGCAGGCAAGACTAAACATAGTGAGTGGCCATGACGTTGTCAATTTTAGTGTATGGATATAAAAAAAACTCATCAGTTATTCACAACTCATCAACTTCAGAGTTTTGTAAAGGCTCATTAAAGCAATCAAAAACATAGGGAGTTAGGGAAGGTAAAAAGAGTTAAGGAGGGTAAAAAAATTAGGGAGGGTAGAAAAACAAGGTTCTAATCCCATGGCGTTTCAGCCCTCTGAGGTCAGTTCCCTTGATTTGGAAATTGTAGAAAACTAAAGGGAACTCAAGCCTGCCAGGAATCGCAAGCCTCTGTCTGATGTCATTACATGGCTGCTTTAAGCATGTATACACATCATGCTATGCAGCAGTATGGATACAACCTCTGGGCCCAGCTCCCCTGTCCTCTCCCCTGGGCCGACACTGACCAACAACGTGGAGTCTGACTGTCCTTCCCACTGCATCATGGGAGCAGGCACACAGTGCTTGGCAAACAGGCAGTGAGTGAGCAAGGCCAGACTGATAGTGGAGTCTCAGCTCAGAGTAGCAACAGTCTGCTTCAAAATCCCCAACTCATACTTCACATTACAGTGTGATCTACATTCAGGACTGGAGCAATTCAAAATCAGGTGAGAGTACTTACACTGCACTGATGTCTAGACCACAACATGCTGACATATCATTAATGGAAGAATCTCATTCATTTGTAAATGGTGGTGAAGACTTTGTTTCTAAAATCAAGATAAATGGCTTTTGGGAAATTTTGGACTGTTTTTCATAATACAGCAAAAACATCACTGTTTAAATAGGAAGGGTTGAACTGAGTGTTCATTTTAACTGGTATTATAATGGTAACGGCATTTTAACTGGTATTATATTGGTATGGGTATGGAAAGAATATAAGAATTTAGAGGGCAGTTTAAATGCACAAGTTACTTAAATGTTTAGTTCAGTGGTCAGTGCAGAGTCAACATTTTTCCTGTGGGGTTTAAATTACTTGATTTATATGATTCTTATGAGTATCAGGATGCTGATTATTTAGCTTTTATTCCCATTTCATGCTTACATCTATCCTGTAACAAAATGTGTTATGTGTATGTCTGTAGACAGATGGCAGCTATGTCTACGTATCCTGAAGTGGTTGGTGTGCTTTACAGCAAACTGTTTCATTCAGATTTTGGTTCTGTTTTATTGACATCAAAGGACAACTAATGAGTTTGTGTTTCTTTTGCTTAGGCTCAGTGATTGTTTCTTCGCCAGAATTTAACCCAATACTTACTATGGTGCAGACTTCATCATGTTTTATTTGTGTATAAGGCCAGAAAATGAAAAAAGCAAATAGATAAGTAGATGTTTGTGCTAGCTGGAGGACATTTGAAGGATATTAGTTTTTAACAGTCACATTTAAGTTGTAACTGAAGAACTTGTCTCTGAAACACATACTCGTGTATAGCTTGCCAGACGTTATAAAACTGAGCACAGGGCCTGCAACCTTGTTGCGAGCGAGCGCTGGTCTGCACGAGCCTAGGGGAGGAAGAAGGGGGAGGAGCCTGTCTATGTCACTACAGCCCCGCCCCTCCTTGCTCCTTACTTCGTCACGGCTGCGTGTGCGGGGGCTGAGCACGTGGCTGTGTGCCTTTGGAATAGTCTCCCATTGGGTTAAAGGATTCACGCAGGACGCTCAAGTGTGTGTGTGTGTGTGTGTGTGGGTGTGTGTGTGCGTCTGTGTATGTGCACCCTCCGTGGTCAGGTGAACAGCAAGACGATGTGGAAGATGCAGCGCTCTCACAGGCAGGCTGATGTAACAGGACACAGTCTTTACACAATGGTGGAGTAAAATCTCCTCGCAGTGGCGTTATAAGGTAGGCAGAATGAACTAGGGGCTTTGATCCTGAGGGCTTTGGTTCCTTGGTCCATAACAGACATAGCCTGGGCTCCATGAATGAATTTGACATTATTAGGGAACATGAAGGAAATAAACATAAAGACTGCATGACGAAAGCGACACAGGAGTTAAAATTATTGCATGTTTATTTAAAGTGGCTTTCATTTCCTTAGTAGGTGATTTAATGTTATGAATGAGCCTGTGTGGATGATAAATTGTAGAGCAGTGTGCTTGTGGGGGAAAGGTCACAGGACAAATGACTGACCCACAGAGTAGTTCTGGGGAATGCATAATTGTACTATGACTACTGTATTTTTTAACATTTAAAATGTCTAAATTCGAAACTCTTCAGTAGTACTGTCGTTTGCAAGAGCTTACTTGGCAGTCATTTAGTTTTTAATTATGATGCAACGTGATGTTCTGACTAAATTTACTTGAAACATATGAAGGGCGTAAGTTTGATTAGTCATTGATTCAGCTGGCTTGAGATGTGTGATTGCTCTAGAGTGCAGTTCTTTCTAGAAGCCACTAAAACTCCAGAGGCAAGAAAAATGTTCCTTCCTGTTTAGGTCACTGTATGACAGTGTTCAATTTCATTCCAGAGTCAGTAGAGTTCCAATTCAAGTTTTTAGGGATCAGCTGTTTGTTGCTGTATCTATAACTCTGAATTGAATCATGAATTGAGTCCCATTATGACTTCATGATTGATCCTAACAGCAAATAGATTTGAGTGTAACTTCCACTTGAGGAGTATGTATGCATATGAATAGCAATATATATTATAATGTTCCTTGTTTCATGTTCAGTTAACAAAAGTATCCTAAGAAGTTTTTTTATGCATTGTCTATGTTGTATCCTTAGTCAGATATTTTTATTTATTTAATAATTATTATTAAATTATCATTTTATCAGTTTATGGATGTTGTAAATAATATCATTGCAGTCAGAGGTCAGAACAAAAGTCAAATTACTGTGAGAATTATGCAAAAACATGTATGTTTTTCAGATGATCTACACGATCCCTCACATATCCACTAACCACAGTCATAGTCCCCATTATGTCTCTGCTGACACATGTGCTGTCCTGCCTCTTCGGCATTGGCTCATGGGTTGCCATCAACGGGATGTGGGTGGAGCTCCCACTCATGGTCCATGTGATTCCTGAGAAATGGCACCTGCCCTCCTACCTGACTGTCATCATCCAGCTGGCCAACATCGGGCCGCTCTTCATCACGCTCATGCACCGCTTCAAGCCGGGATCGCTGGACGAGCGGCCCATCGTCTACGCCATCGTGGTGGTGGGCGTGCTGGCCAACTTCCTCCTGGCCTTTCTCTGGGAGCATACGCTGGTGCTGGGAGGCTCCGCGCACAGCGTAGCGCTGCTGTCGCTCACGTTCCTGCTGTCGGTCGTGGACTGTACCTCCTCCGTCACCTTCCTGCCTTTTATGATGAGGCTGGAGCCTCAGTACCTCACCACCTACTTCATCGGGGAAGGCCTGAGTGGCCTGATTCCAGCACTGGTAGCTCTCGTGCAGGGCGTGGGAGTGATGCACTGTAAGAACGCTACAAGCAAGGTGAATTTTAGCATGGAGAACTCCACCTGGGAATCTAATGGTGAGTTGCAAGCGTACTACCAGCCGGCAAACTTCACCACCCAGACCTTCTTCCTGTTCCTCAGTGCTATGATGGCGGTGTGCCTGGCTGCTTTTCTAATGCTGAACCACCACCCAGCCGTGCCGCATGAAAGCCCGTGTAAGTGTTACCTTAATGATGCAGAGCACGAAGAGAGGGCTGGCATTAACCTGACTGCACAGAGCTCCACTCCAGAGCAGAAACCTATGCTGGATCCCCTGGAAGGTTCAGCAAAGGAACCCTGTAGCAGCTTTGGGAAAGGCACTTACAGCAGAGCAGAAGTGGTCTTCATCTTCCTGCTCCTGGGCTGGGTCAACGCCTTAACTAACGCGGTCCTCCCTTCAGTGCAGTCCTACTCTTGTCTGCCGTATGGAAATCAGGCGTATCACCTGGCAACCATCATGGCTGCTGTGGCCAACCCTGTGGCTTGCTTCATTGCCATGTTTGTGCCAGTCAGGTGAGGTCAAACGACACACCCAGACAAGATAAATAAATGTAATGTACTACTTGTATCTACTTTAATGTAGATGCAGACTTAGTTATTTCTCTACTTCAGGTCACTGGTGCTGATGGGGGTGCTCACAGTAACTGGTACAGGCTTTGGAGCGTACAACATGGCCATGGCCACACTGAGTCCTTGCCCGCTACTGGTCTATCATGATTTAGGAGCTGCACTAATGGTAAGGCCAACACAATCTACCTGTCAACCCAAAGCAGCCAAGTATAATGACTGGCGTGGTGCTATTATGCCACTGAAAATCATTACAATGATACAATGCAACAATTATAGCTTATGTATAACTACAGCTTGTATTACATCCTAACTATATGATATATATAAACGTGTGTGTATGAATGATGTGTAGTTCTTTGTTAGGGGCTCAGTTAATGCTTTGTAAATTTGCTATAGTAAACACTGTGCTAGATATGCATAATTTAAACCTTTTAATTTTACTTAAACCTTATTTATTCATTGTTTAATTATGCAATTCTATTACACAAATGACTCTTTAGACAATGTATTTTATTAATAATTAAATATGACTGTCTGTCTCTTTTATCCTTTGTCATGATGACAGGTCATAAGTTGGGTGATGTTTGTCCTCACCCTGTCCTATGTGAAGGTGATCATTGGAGTGATCCTGAGAGATGAAGGACACAGCGCCCTCGTGTGGTGTGGAGCTGTAGTACAACTTGGGTCCATGATAGGAGCCATGACAATGTTTCCAATAGTTAGTGTCTATAAACTCTTTAGATCAGGAGATCCCTGCAACACCAAATGCCCTAAATGATGTTTTAGTAAAGTTTTAGCATTTTAGTAAAATGAAATTATACTAAAAATAGTGTTACAATTCACTCCTCTGTGTAGATGAAGGTGAATGCACGGGTTTCCTGACACTGATGTAACACACAGTATTGGACAAGTCATGTGTTTGTTGCTCCAGATACCCTAATGAAATGTTATATAATAGCATTAAAAGCCAATTGTCAGCTAAAATATTTATTAAATTAAGTGCACTGGTTAGCCTGAGTAACAAAGCCTAACGTCATATATGTCTGTTATATTTAATGTAAATTAAACAGACACCTGATGAAAAGTGCCTTGATATTATACCGCGTAAAGGTTTCTACTCAGTTATGAATACTTTCTAGTATCAGATTTGACTTTTTATTTCATGTTTTAAATAAATTCCTGTTTTGTTTATTTCCTGTTTTGAATAAAAACGTCAAATGAAATTCTGCATTATGCCTATTCTCATAGGGTGTCTGCAGCAGAAAGATAAACATCTTTCAAAAAACATTAGACAAACATAAAGGAACAGAACAAATATATTTACTTTATTCAGTTATATTTACGTTATTCAGTAAGGAAGATGGAAGTTAGGCTGAGAAATGCTGGAATGTTCTAAATAGTAATAACTATATATATATATATATATATATATATATATATATATATATAATCTATGTTTATAGCACCTTTAATACATATGTGCAACTCAGTGCTTTACAGAATAAATAAAAGAAAACAAACATAAATAACAAAAATAGCACAAAAAATGTATGCAAGACAAATTTAACTGAGCTTTTCATTTTATTGAGCTTTAATGCGTGCTAATAATTACATATAATTAATCAGTATGTCAAAAATATAACTTGTTGTTGGGTTCGTCTTAATGCGCCAGTCCTCTGGGTAGCAGTAGCGGGTCTCATCGACCAGGTGCCATAACCGCAGAAGAAGATTGAATGCAGCCTTTTTGAAACGTTCTTTTAAATGTACTGTCTTTCGTATATAAATGGAGAGCACGAAACAACAAGACCTCATTTTCCTGGAGTTGAGACAACGTTTGCAAAGCGGCCTTCTGGTTATACGGCAAGTGTTGCTCTTGTTTGTAACATTATAAACCCTTTGATCGCTAGCTAAGTTAGCAGTGTAGCGCCCACCTTAGCTGTGTGTGGATCACGTGTCGCGGACACGCAGCTAATGTGAGTTATTACTCTACAAACCTGTGAGAACCTGCCTACTTTTATATTTAACAAGTCTACGGCTGCTTTTACTTACCTGCCAGCTCGATCACACATTCAGATGGCATGTGATGGCAGGACGGTGTCCTAATTCTAATTAAAACATCAGTTATGACACTGTGACTACAATACAACTTTTGTGTGTTCAGGTCGTGATAATTAAACGGTAATATTTTTTCCTCGTTAACAAAAACGATTTCCATCATGAATATGACCTCCTACTTGCGATGCTGCTTCTCACCAGTAGGTGGTGGTGTTGGTTAAGGGTGTGAGCAAAATATTTGGAGCTGTATGTAATGGAATTTTGAGTAATACTACTTGCTAGTGTTTCACTTTGTTTTTTAGAGATATTGCACTATGGCAACGTAATCACATATCATTTATTGTCTCAGTATTGCAGGAAATGTGCTTAATATCCTACAGAAGCCTACAAAAATGGTTAATATCATCAGTGACATCAGGCAGCTGCTATTTCAACTCTGCTGCGCCCACGTGGTCATATCAACAGAGATCATGCCATTCTGAGTGTCCTGTGATTCTCTTGGTGTTCCTCTGGCTGCAGTTCTGTCATTAAGGCTATTTGAGCTTCGCACAAGGCATGAGAGCTGGGCTGAGGACACATAGTAAACAGTACTGATGAAGGGCCTCCACCTTCTCTGTTTGCCTAAAGATGGAACTGTCCCAGCAGTGTGGGTAGAAAACAATACCACGCTACTTGTTCCGGCACCATGTTTGGTATAGTTTCAATTTCACACTATTGTTATATATCTGGTATGCCTAGCATTTGTTATTGGGCTTTTAAAGGTTCTCAGTAGTTATTCACCCTGTTGATTTTTTCCAGGAGCGACGCTTTTGAGGACAAAGCTGAGGTGAATGTGACGAGTGGAGACTCGGCCATAGACATCCACATACCTGATGGAGGTTATCAGGTGAAGCTAATTCCAGGGGTCAGTCTAGTGGAGGGGTCATGGCAGAAGAGTCCGGAACTGAATGCTGACGGGTTGCACGTGAGATTAAGGTTGAGGGTGGACCAGCCTTCAGGTACGCGCTCCCTTCACTCACCCTCTAAACTGTATCCCCTCAGCTCCTCTATTCCAGTAGACTGATTATAATAATGAACACGGAGGCTCTTGCAGGCCAGTGTCATTAAGCACAACTGCGAGAGCCATCTGAAGCTCATTGGATTTACTTGATGAATCTGAGTAATGAATACAGGCCAGTCCTGGGTCTCCTCCGCACATCATCACACTCCACAGATTAGCTGAGGTTAATGATGGACGCAGAATGCGCAGACCACGTGACCTTTGGCTCAGAGCCAGGACGTCACTCTGTTTCAGAGAAAGTCCTGCTGAGCTGAATGAGTGGCCATATTGCTGCTCTCGGAACGTGGATGCAACATTCTTCCACCTTCATAGTATTGGAGGCTTTTCTCCAGCCACACCTATTGCATCATTTGTTTAATTTTGTAATATAGCTAATCGGGTTCTTATTTTATATGTATATGATGATGGTGTTGTGCTGTTACTGGCTCGATCGCAATGTTTTCACAATGAGTCGGAAATAGCCTTTTGCTCCAGAAGTCTAATTTAAAAATGATTTAATGGCTGTCTCAGTAAGGCAACCAACGGAAAATCTATCCCAACATGTTGCAGTTATTTTTCTGGTGTGTTTTGAGAGGAAGGTTGTGTTTATTGTTTTGCTGTGCTTGCTGTCTCTAGAGGCTTCAGACGGCGTGACTGTGCGTCTGAAGGAACAGGAGGAGTATCGTTTCCTGTGCCAGTCCTGTGGGGCCACGCTGCTGAAGGAAAAGTGAGGCACAGCTTTGTTTATTCAGCTCCAGGATTAAGTTGATGTTCTCAGCTCTAGTCTATTAAACAAATGAGAAGAAGTATTTGATATTAATAAGTGTGTGCTTTTTTAAGGGTCTTCAGGCGAGTTCTCCCCCTCCCGAACGGGAACTGGAACGCGTTAGTGGGTGACTGGTGCTGCCACCCTGATCCTTTTGCCAACAAGAAGCTTCTTCCTAAAGAAGACGAGTGCCTAACTGGTGACACTTACTTCCTCTTGACGAGGGATAGCAGCTGTGACCATAGCCTAACGCAGCAAGACGACCCGTCGTGCTCAAACCTGGACACTAGTCGGTATTCAGGAAAGGTACGTCACCTCTCTGCACTTGACACTGGTTTCAAGTTAGCACTGCTGTGAATAGCCCGTATCGCGTCTATTTCCAACCAAGACCGCGGCACGTCACCTACGCTCAAAGTGAGACGGAAGCGTAGCCCTGCGTCAGTGGATCTCCACACTTTGCTTAGTCATCGGTTTTGTTTCGAAGAACATTGTGCTCCATCCACACTGCCACAGAAGGGGAGGTGGAACTCATCCTTCTTCTGGAAGCACAGTGGGGGTTCAGCAAGGCTCCAGCTCGAGCCCATGCTTCAGGGGTCAGATCTTCCTCCCCTGGCCTGCCGCCGAAGGCTGGAGGAGGAGGAGGAAGAGCGCCTCCCCGTTCGAGCGCACGTTTAGGCTGCTCCCGTGCTTACTGATGTCAGCTCGCTGTGGATGAAGTCTGGCTGTGCTCTCACGTCAACTGTCTGGTGTGATTGGTGTCTGTTTTCACGCAGCAGACGGCTGGCCGCAGGAACCCGGTGGTGTTCTGTAAGAAGTGCTCGGCCGTGCTGGGAGAAGCAGTCACGACAGGTAGGAGTGGAGAAGCAGACTCATCCCAGCAGTGAGTGCTGTGGTGCTCCACACCTGCTGGACGCCCCTCCGTCCACTGGCCATATAAAGGCGATAAGAAAAGCTGGAAATATAATCAGGTTTATTATTGGTCTGCATGAGGCATCTTATCCTCATTATTAAACTTTTGCAGGTAGTTTTGTGAATCCAAGATTATTGTTAATTTTTGGAGGTTTTTTTTTCCATGCAGTCTTTCCAAAATCATTTTAATTTTAGAAATGTGTATTTGATATACTAGACATGTACCTTTTTCACAAAATCTTATTGCATTGTATGTGTTGTATTTAAGAAATGCAGTCAGCAACTTTGAACCGAGTTTTTCTGAATTTGGCAGCATGAGCGCCGATATCTAAATGCTGCAAAAGGAGAATAAACAATTAGACAAAAGTAACTTTATAGAAGTTGCAACATACTGCAGTGATGACTAAGAGTGAGAATGTGTTTGATTTGTAATCATAATCAGCACGATAATCAGTATAGTATAGTATATTTCTAGCACATTCCTGCAGAAGTGTGAAAACACACATTGCATTGCCTGATGTGGCAAACCGAATGCAATGTGTGTGAAAAAAGCCTGAACTACTGTAGCTTAGGCAGGGTCTCCTTCCAGATGGTTCTGTGATGTGATGAGGCCTGTGTGTGACACTCTGCTCATCTGGGTTTTGTCTACCCTTCCATGAGACCTCCTTCCTTATTTTGTTTGCGTTCCATGGTAGAACTACACAGAATGGGGTCTTGGCCTGTGTTTGAGTCATATTGCAACCTGTATGTCTTTCTCCAGATATTCTTTTCTGATTCTGTTCTAGATGTATTAAAACTCTTTGTAAGTGAAGTGGTGATGAGGCGAAGTGAAGATGAAGAGGTTACTGTACCACAGCGTAGGCAAGTTCTGCATTTCAGGTTGCTGTCTAAAAATGTTGGTGCTGTACAGAGTTATGAATATATTTTTGTTTCAGCTTATTTTCTAACTCTGGTGCAACTCTTACTGTATTTTGTGCTTGGTCTCTGACAAGATAAACATGATAATAGTACAAATCTTTTATTGGTTTTCTCGTGATTTGCTAACTTGCTAACATGTGGTGACGGCTAAACAATTCTGTGCGTTTTGTGATCCAGGCTGCAGTTTTTGGAGCGAGTCCTCGCTTCCAGACTTCTTGAGCTGTCATCTGCCCAAAGCATATTTCGTTTTTCCATCCAGACTCCAGATGGACAATCTGTAATCATGGTAAGACAATTCTAGACTCCTAAGATGGAGGAAGAACTTGGGCCTCTGCTTGTGACTTTTTCTTCACACACGTTTTCTAAGTGTTTTTATGGGTGAATGTAAGATAATGTGCCTCTTTTTTTATCACCAGCTCTGGCTTCTGAACACGGATACTCTGATTGCTTCGTTCTCTGGGACAGACGGCGGCAGTAATGGTCTCATCTCTTCCAGTGGCCGTCATCTGGATGAGCATCGGTCATGCCAGGCAGCCAGCTCAGTCAAAGTCCTCTACCTGCCCTGCGCTCACACCCAGCTCCAGGAGTGAGTGGTAAAACTCCCCATCTCTCACTCTCTCTCACTCTTCTTCTCATCCAGCCCTTTGATTACCGTGTCTAACCACTCATCTAATCCATTTACTCCAGCGTGGGCTCTCTCCCTCAATCTGCTTCCTGTTTGGATTAGATTACTTGCATAAAAAGTTGTTTTGTTTATCTAAGCATTAGGGCTGTTAACGGTGATGCGTCTCATTGTGTCGCGTGGCTCCACTCATTCCTTTCAGTATTTACAGCCTTTTTGTTTATATAGAAAGTGAAATAGTTTTTTTTGCAAACGACCCGGGTCTTTTTAGAACAAGGGCTGGGGGTGACATGTTTTTAAACTGTGCTCCAAAGTATTTCGGCAACTAGGCTTATGTGCGGAGCGTTCGGTTCAGTGCTGTAGATCACATGCACACACTTGTGCCTGTGCTTGCAGACACTTACGGCTCGCTACCCAGAAGCACTCTGTCTGAGGGCCGCACGGCAGGAGAGCCCGCAGCACTGCGTGGGGAGAGGGTGGGTGTGCGGCCCCTTTGTCTCTCAGACGCCGGCGGGTCATTACGGCTTGAGCTCGCGTCGGTTCTGAGAATTCTTCTCTGCTTTGCAGGAGGAGCCTCTGCCTCTGTTGCTCACAGACGCGCTAATGACACAAGCTGCAGGGGCCTGTTCCTGGGATGGTCATGTGACGTGTCTGGTGGAAGAGCTGTGCTCTGTTTACTGTTTACTCGTGACATGCACACTGAAGCTGGCAGAGTATTAATAGAATCATCGAGTCCATCACATATTACTGGCCACATTCATTTCAGCATGTTAATCTGTCTGTTTTCTAATCTAAGCGTTTTCTCCAATTTATTATGTTTACATTTATAAAATTAACCAATGGCGGAGAGTGTGAACCAGCACTTCTTCCATTCTGGACTCTGCCGAGGCCTCTGGGTAGTTGTTTCCGGGCAGATCTCTCTGGGCAGGCTTAAAGGAGGATTCAGATTGATTATAGGAGACTAGTACACACAAAGTGATGCGCACTACATGTCGCTCTCACTGTCTGTGGGTCCCAGTAAGGTCACAGTGCTGAGGTCATGTGACTAATAAGCCGATCGAACATTGGCTTACTCCTGAGGTGTGGATCCAAGTTGTCGGTGACAAACGTGCTTGTTGAAGCCTGTGCTGGTGCCATCTCTCTTCGCCGGGCCCCACCAGCACGTTTACAGAGTTTTGTTCCTCCCACAGAACCGCAGCACAGATGGCTAAATGTCACTGAAATGTCCTGGATAGATCAGTGCTGTGTGGCGGGACGGCTCTCTCTGCTCCTCTCACACGTCCTCATCCTGTGCTCGGCCTCCGCCACTGACAAATTGCTGTGACGTGATTAAAACTGTAATGTTTCAAACTCGGATTAATGTAATTTATGTCTTGCTTGCTCCCTCCTTCCCTCCCTCTCACTGTCCTCACTCACTTACTCTCTTCGTCTATGCGTGTCTGCCTCTCCCTCGCTCTATCTGTTTCTCTCTGTCTCTCTATCTGTTTATTTCTCTCTCTCTCTCTCTGTCTCCCTCCATATCTCTAAGGGCTGTTGCTGCCTGGGAAAAGGACATCAGTGTCCATCCGTTGGTTCTCCCCCGGAGCACGTGTGACGAGCTGCTCCAGCTGCTGACCTCCTGCACAGACACACTGCCCCCTTCGCTGAGCTCTATGAACTCCTACCAGGTCAGAGGTCACCTCTGAAAGCAGTAACCTCATAGCTCTTTGAAGTGCTTATTTGCAGTTGTGTGATATTTATTTATTTATTTTTTTCTTCACACTGGTGGTATGGTCTGGATTTATATTGCATTCGAAATATCTTCTCATCTTGTTGCATTTGCTATTAACAAACGTGGGTTGGTGTTAATGGACGGCGTATTTACCTTTCACCACAGCTGACGGTTGACGATGGTAATTGTCAGCCCTCAGCTTAGAAGCCTTGCGTAATCATCAGCCCACTTACCTGCAGTAAGAGTGCTGTGCCTTTGAATAGCAAAGAGAACATTACTGCTGCATGACGCTTAAAAACTCGTAGGCGATGAGATCTAACATGCCTTTTAAGAAGACATACACACACACTGAGACGGAGGTACGTAGCCCATTAACTAGCTCTCCAGAAAAAAAAAGTCCCTGATACGAGTGTTTAATAGTGGATAGGCTGCCAGGCCTTCCTGGAAGCCTCCTAATCAGAGGCAGAAGGCTTTGTGCTTCGCTTCCACATCTCCCTTCACCCGTACGCACTGGGAGGTCTCCTGGCTCGAGCAGGAGGAGGCCATAAAGCTGCCAAGCAGATGCTGTTATGTCCAAGTATTTTATGAAAAGGGGTGGAAAAAAAAGACATTTCTGTAATTTTCCTCTGGTGCAGAGAGGCCCATCATCTTTGGCATATAAAGCAGTCATTTTAGCGCTGCCTACTGTGATGCTGCAAGCCCTGGCAGCTATTAGGATTCGAAATGGGGGTCTGAACCAACCTGTGAAATGTTCGTTTGCATGGATGGCTTTTGTTTTGCTGCAGACAGGCTGCAGGAATGAGGCCAGGCCGCTGCCAGGGGACGGGTTAGCCATTAGACTCAAAAGAGCAGGCAAGAAGGTAGAGCCACCGGACGGGTGAAGCGGTATGGTGAACACGTTTGCAAGCAGAGTGGTTGGTGGGTTTGTACCATAGACTGTATGTACAAGTGGATGGGACAGTAGCGCGTCAAAGGCAATATGCATATGACACGCAATATGATATGTATAAATATGTAACTTAATTAAGTTTAAGGCGCTGGGAAATATTGAAATGGACCTTGAAAGTGACGCACAAGTGCTTGAATTCCACCTTGTGAAGGTGTATGAACCCTGCAAGCATGACTTTGTTCATTGTGCTGTTGCGCTGTAGCGCTGCGCGCGAAGTTACAAAATTCGAGAGGTGCACAACCTCCCGAAGTGACAGCATGCAGGGCCCTCGTGCAGGGGCGGAGCCACTGTGATTACGTCATTTTCAGCGCGCGGACCCTCGCACTGGTCACGACGCGTCAAGTATAAACCTAGCTTTAGGCTGTGTTCGAAATAGCCTACTACATACTGGATACTGCATACTGCACTAAGTATATACTGGATACTGCATACTGGTCCTCGTAGTAGTATGCAGTACAGTTTCCAGTATGCGACAAAAGCAAGGCATACTACAGGGTCACATGAACGTAACATTGCATAAATGGGATGCAGTACACCACGAAGATAGCTCTGTTCACGTACTGGAATATTTTGCAGAAGTAGTATGTCATCCTTTTTATTCGCATACTGGATACTGATTTGGGGCCCAATCAGTACACCAGTAGTATGCAGTAGGCCATTTCGAACACAGCCTTAGACACTCTGGTGGCTGGATGCTGTACGACTTTTAGCCCCGCCCATTCTCATGTAAGTGAATGGCTCAGACACTTTTAAAAGTTTCATTTCATCTAATTAGAGGGCAGGTATGTTCTGTCAATTCTCTTAACCGTCCCATCACGTTAATATCTCTCATATATATATATATATATATATATATATATATATATATATATATATATATATATTAGTGGTGGGACTTTAACGCGTTAATTTCGATTAATTAATTACAGGAAAATTAACGCACTAAAAATATTAACGCATTTTAACGCATGGGACACTTTTGCACCGTGGAATGTTTCTCCGTGCACGAGAATGGGAAATTTAAATACAAGAAACTTCAAGATGGAATTACAAACAAAAATAGTGTTATTTGCACTTTATGTAGGAAGGAGTTCGCTTATCACAGGAGCACCTTCGTTACCGCCTCAACGTCAGTAATGATCACTTAGCTGCTAAATGTATTCCTAGTACTATATGGTGAACAAACGTCCGTATTTCCCGGGACATGTCCGTATTTCACATCCTGTCCCGGTCGTCGCGGGTTTTTTTTAAGTGAGGAAATGTCCTGGGGTGAGTTTCCCAAAACGTTCTTAGTGCTAAGTACTTCGTAACCTCGTTCTTACGTACGAGGTTAAGATGTACTTAGCGCTAAGAATGTTTTGGGAAACCCACCCCTGGTTTTTAAATTACCTTCATTGGACCATTAAGACTGGATTAAACTTTCGCGAGTGACCGCAGCGCGCGACTCCGCACGCGTTTATACATGACGCGGCATATTATTTGCAGTGTTGTTCGCTCTCTGTGGTCGAAGATAAAGGCTTACAAGAAGCGCTGCACATCCAAACCTTTCGAAAAAATAATGCGCAATTTCCAAGTTTCGGCAGAAAAAAATGCGAATTAAGCCTTGTTTCCATTCATTACAGTTATGCGAATAAACTTTAGATCACGTGAGAGGACGCCAAACAATAGTGGTTTTACGTCCATCTGGCAGTTACGCATTTTTGCACGTTGAGGTTTTGAAACATTGTTTTCTTTTTCTTTTCTATACATGGAGAAGTTAAATTCAATTTTTGCTCTCTCCAGAACTGTTTTTGCATGCATTTGCCATCTTTACATCGCGATCATGTACAGAACCACATGATTTGAGGCATGATAAGTCATCGTTTATGCGAAAAACCCTTTTCCATCCAATTTTTTCGAATTTTGGCGATGCGATAGTCTAACGTTTCCACCTCCTCCTAGCGCAAAAATCTTTTTGCGATATTTGGGGCTTTTTTCGAATTTTGGTCTTTTCCATCCAGCTTTTTTCATGCGCATTTTCAAAATGCGCAAAAACTCGGTGGATGAAAAACCCTCTAATGTCGAAGAAAATCCAGCAGCTGTATGATGAGGAAAGGGAAGTAAAACAGGTTATTGTGAAGAGCGCCACAAATGTGGCTCTGACTGGGGATCACTGGACCTCTGTTAGCAACAAGAATTATATTGGTGTGACAGCTCATATTATAGATGATGAATCTATGCAGGGGTGCTCATTACGTCGATCGCGATCGACCGGTCGATCGCGAAGGAAGTGTCGGTCGATCGCGAAGGAATGTGCGTAGATCGCGTCACATAAAATAGTAGTAGATGAATCGCACATCTGCACTGACGGTTGTATTTTGATTGACATTCACGGTAGCCAATCTGCAATCCACTCAACAAATTACGTTCGCCGCCACCCCGGTAGATCTTTCTGACTTGGTCATCTTATAAGTAGCTCGCAAGCTGAAAACTGTGGGCACCCCTGATCTATAGATGATGAAGATCCAGTCATTTGCTTTGAGCATGCAGAAGACCACTTCTAGGCACTATGGAGATCCCTGTGGCAGAGGCCTGGGAAATTAAAGAAAAATATACCATCTAAAATGGTATTAAAAAACATCTTCAGATTTACTTCAATTCTTCCAATATCCTGAGCAAAACTTCCAAAATTAAACAACATTTTTGGTCAGAATTTCCAGTGTTCTGAACTGTTTTCTGCACTCATCTATTGGTCTATGTAGTAGACTGGTGGAAAAATAAACAAGATGTTGAAGTTTATGATTATGTTCATTGATTCATTCATCATTCAAACTTAAATTAATATTTCTCATGTTAAATACTGAAATGCGATTAAAATGCGATTAATTTCGATTAATTAATTACAAAGCTTCCGATTAATTCGATTAATTTTTTTGATCGCGTCCCACCCCTAATATATATATATATATATATAATAAAAGTTTCTCTTCTCTATAATGAACTGGTTTTATGATACGTAATGGGTGTGGTGATGAGGTGATTGACAGCGATTAGCTGTGGCAATTGACGGGAAATACTGACAAACAAGAATGCTTAGGCGGCTGATTCGACTTTTGCTATAATAAGCTTCTCTTATTTTATTTCCTTTCGCTGTTTAACACTGACTTGACAGGTCTGACGTATTTGGAGTAAATCTTCGGATTAACTTCTTAGTTTGCTAATGTAGCTAGCTATGCGGCTAACTTCTCCATGTTATGTAAACAAGGTATTAGCTAGTTTATGTCGCTGAAGCATGTGGCATCAAACTTTACTTTGAATATTACTTTGAAAGCTTAAATAACTAAAATAATTATAATGTTAATGCAAATGATTAGCTAAAATATTTAATAATCGACTTATTTTATCTCGA